>NC_056748.1:293061388-293361388 GCF_019279795.1 Protopterus annectens | reverse complement strand
ACTTCTGTGGCCTTTCCAGCTGCTACAGATGTCTTGTGAGGTACATTCCAAAAAGAGCATTGTACTCTATAATGGGTCTGATGATTGTCAAGTAGAGGGGATTGGGGAATAATGACCTCTTTTTTGCTGGATGAGAACACTTTTGTGATGAGGTGTGCCACGTAGAAAGACTTCCTGACTACTGTGGTGATGTGATTATCAAAGGAGAGACTACTGTCCACCTGGGTCCCAAGTCTCTTATCATGTGTTTGGTGTTAAGTAGACTGCTGCCTATGTGGTAGTTCATGGGTACAGAGTTTTTACCAAAGGGGATGAAATGCACTTTTTGGCATTGTGCTTGAGGCCATGGCTCTGACACCAGGCATCTGTCTCAGTGACGCCCTTCTGTAGGATGTCCACATCATTTGGGGACTTGACTGTGGCTCCTAGTTTGCAGTCATCTGTGAACGTCATTAGCCAGAGACCTTCTGTGTTAGCCTGTACTTCAGAGAAGTAGATGTCAAACAGGTGACTTCCCAGGACTGAACCCTGTGGTACTCCACTTGTCACTGGTTTGAAGTCCGATTTGGAGTCTTCAACTTTTACAGTGTGGATTCTGTCAATGAGCCAGTTGGCAACCCATCTTGTGATGTAGGTATTTATACCTAGTTTAGCTATAATTCCAGAATGGGGGATGGTGCTGAAAGCCTTGGCGAGGTAAAGATAGGCTTTGTGAACCACCTTACCCTCATCTATGGCTTTGCTGACTGCCTCAAAGAAGTCAATCAGGTTCAGAAGGCATGATCTGCCTTTCACAAACCCGAACTGGGTGGGGTCCAGAGTTTGGTGGTTACCAATGTCTTTGTTTATGAGTTCCATGATGATACATTCCATGGCCTTGCAGACCAGGCTCGTCAGGCTAATAGGGCTATAATTACCACGATCAGTGGTGGCTCCCCTTTGTGGAGTGGGATAACTGTTGCTGTGCGCCATTCAGTGGGCAAAAACCCTGATGTGAGGCTATGATAGAACATGGTGCTTAGGTATGGAGTCAGTTTGTTCTGAAGTTCATGTAAAACGCAGCCTGGGATATTGTCCTGTCCCATGGATGCTGTATTTTTGGCTTTAGAGATTGCAGCTTTTACCTGCATTGTTGTGATTACAGTGACTCTGCATTTTTCCTGTATAGATATGGGCCCTTTAGGGGGTGAGAGGGGGGTAAAGTTAGCACTGAACCTATCTGCCAGGATGTTGGCAATATCAGTTGGTTCTGTAATTTTCGTGCCGTTGTGCTGTATCTCTGAGTAGATCTGGGTGTTGCCATTGAGATTCTTGACATAGCTATAGAATGCTTTGTGGTTGTCCTTAGAATCAGCAGCAATTTTGTTTTCGTAGCTAGCTTTGGAGGATTTTATAAGGGATCTCAGCTTCTTACTGAGGCTGCCCAGGGAGCTCCTCCACTCATGGGATTTTACTCTCTTTGCAACAGTTTCTTCCTTCTGTTGTACAATTTGTTTATTGCAGGGGACCAGCAGATTGGCTTCCTTTCTTTGGAGGATAGCATCTTGGTTCTGTTTGGGATAGCACGATCCATGCACTCATGTAAATGCTTATAGAGTGCATTTGTGTAGGATTCAGTAGTTGTAACTGTATTTGTCCATATGCATGGGTGTCATGAAGTTCACCACTTCTGTCTTAAGAACCATGAAGTTGGCTTTGGAGAAATATTTTACCATGGTTTCTTTAATGGGGGTGGGGATGGGATGTGGATATCTAGGGAGATTATCTTATGGTCGGATTGGCCCAACGAGGAGTTGACTTCAGGTGTGGAACACTGGTCACTCATGTTGGTATTGACTAGGTCAAGGATATTGTTGCCCCTGGTGAAGGTGTGGATAAGTTGATCCAGGGCACTGGAATTTATGAATTCCAGAAAGTGATGAGCGAAGGAGTTGGTACACGAGTAGTTTTCCCAGTTAATGGTGGGATAGTTGAACTCACCAATTATTAGGGTGCTTGGTTGAACCCTAATATTTTCCAGTATATAAAGAAAAGAGGAGTAGGGATCCTGGGGCATGGTGAGTGATCTGTAGCAAGCTACAATTTGGATTGCAGTTTTGCCCAGAATTAGTTGCACTTGGATAACCTCGGATGCATTATGCTGAGCAACTAGCTTGGAGGTGTGGATATCCTTAATGAATATGGACACACCTCCACCTTTAGTGTTCCGGTCCAGGTTACATGGCAGAAAAGTGTGGTATGAGTTATAGCCTGGTGGTACAGTGGTGCTCTCTGGAGCATTGAACCAGGTCTCAATTACTGCACAGATATCGATGTTCTCCATTTTAAGGAGTGCCCCAAGTGAGTGCATTTTGAGATTTAGACTTCTGGCATTGAGTAGCATTACCCTCAGTTTTTGCTTGCCTGTTCCTGTTACGGTGGTGAATTTGTCATTTGAACCTTGACTAAAAAAGGCACTATAGGGGCAGCAAGAGCCTTAGCCAGTATCCGGAATCCCAGGGGCGACAGGTGCAGGCCATGTCTGGCAAAGTATTATGGTCTGTCAACAATGTTGTCCCAGGCAGACAGATACTGGATTCCCTTAGAATTACACCAGAAGCTTAGCCAATTGTTGAAGTCAATCATTTTGTCCTTGTACTGCGGTATCATTCTGGGCGATGGCAGAATGCTACTCAGGGCTAGGGTCATACCTGCTTGGGCTACAAGATTGGAGAGCTCTTCCATGTAGTCCAGAGAGGTACATCTCAGGTAATTTACACCAATGTGGACAATGACAGTCATATTTGTACTTGTTGTGGAGTGACCTGAGTGTGTGTTTTATGTGGTGGATCCTGGCACCCGACAGGCAGCTGACAGTAACCTTCTCCTCGTTTAGCCTGGTGAGTGGAACATCAGTGTGACTGACTATAGAGTCACCTATGACTAGTGTGTTGGGTACGTTGTTTTGCCTTATGGGCTGTGGTTGAGTGGCACACTGAGTCTGTGGGCTCTGTGTCATTTGGGTTGTGTTGGGGGGGGTGGAGGTTGCTTGCTTTAATGCTTTGGAGGTCTCTGTTGCTTGAGTAGATTATTATTGAGAGCCTCCGTGAATGTTTTTGTGCTTCTATGTATGGATTTTGGTGGTGTAGATTTAGTGGGACTATGCAATGAGTGTGGTGTGGTGCAAGTGTTTACCTTCTCCTCTTGACTGTCAAGTTCAGTCTTGGTTGGAGAGAGCTTTACCTCCAGTTTGTACTACTACTACTTATACAAGTAGCAATTAATGAAGACTTGTAAATGTAAATATATGAACATAGGGATCAGGATCATTGAAGACTAGATAAACAGCTGCTTGTTTGGAAAAACAGAATTAGGTCAACAGGAAAAAAATAGGATTATTGTAATTATCTTCAATTGTTTCTATACAACACCAAGCATTACTAAATGCATTCATATTCTCATATTGTTGTACCTTGAATTATGTATAATTCCATTCATTTCTAACATGAGCAGGGAACTGACTCCAGATTGCTAGTAAAAAATTAATAGGGTTTTCTCCAACTTAGTAGCCAAAGTTGGCCATTGTTGAGTTACTGCCCCTTAGTCTCAAGCTTTCAAATGGTAATCAAAGAAAGAGAAGAGTCTCACTATTTGAGACAGGGGAGGGTTGATGTTCAAAGGAGTTTAAATTTCAGTCAACAACTGAAACTGAAAAAGGATAATGTAAACGTTATTTTGTTTTTTGAGGTACATGTACAAGTGAAACCAAACAGATTGTATAAAGGCCAATAACAGACGGCATGAAATTGAGTGAACAGTGTATCTTTAATATTAGACTTTCGAAGCACAGCTTTTTTCAGGTAATATATATAAATCATTTTATTTCTGACTGCACCAAATTTCATTAAAATGATCAGCATGCTAACTGTTCCTCTGTTTATATTTTGGCTAATTATAAGGGCGTGCATAGGTGTCATGTCACAGTAATTAGAAACCAGTGTAGCATTACTAAGCTGTCAACAACACATACGGCTATTGTCAGCTTAATTTACATGTTGCTTGCAATTTGCAAAACAATTCAGTTTTATTTTGTCTCTCAGTCCGATGGTCTGATTTAGTTCACTTGCTACACATTTGGCAGTAGCCACTTAATATGCAGGAGCAGTATGTTTACTGTGATATGAACTTTTGTCTGTAATCCTAGTTTCAAAAATAATTAATTTGATTGTTTTGATATCTCTTCATTATGAAGATAAGAGTTATTATTCTTGCTCCCCACATACAAAGCACGATTAAGATATCCCATATCACATCACTAATAAATATATACCATTGTGAGACTTGCTAAACTTTTTGAATGTGTATTATATATCCAATCTCCTTTTTAATGTTACAAATGTTGAAATGCATAATATGCAATATATTAATATCTGTACCATTCTTCCATACACAGTTTAACATATTTATAGTTATGAAGCTTCTTATAAAACACTAGGAAATAAGAAAATAAGTTATCTTGCAGAGTCTTCTAAAGCTTAAAATATATGCAATAATGTTTACCACAGATGTACAAACATTGGCTGCCAGTGGAATGTGATATTACAATAGTGTAAAAACAAACAAATAAAGCCACGTCACTTGCCTGAGTGAGTGATAGATAAATTGCCTATCTAATTTTACCTATACAAATCCACCATAGAGATTTTCTTATGACATGACCAGACCATAGGACTATATTTTGTATCTATTATTCCAAAGCACAACCAGTGATCTGTATTTTGATATCCTGTAGATTAACACTAAACAGGATACACCTGCCAGTGATATAAAAGCTTCATGTACATATATTAACAGAAATGAGGCAAGTACTCCTTGTTAAACACCCATGAAATAGTCACCCAAGCTCCACCAGTTACACCACTCTAAATATTGCTCACATGTATATCTAACCTGGAAGAGAAACCATCCTTACCTGTCATCACCTCTTTGTATAATCACTTTAACATCAACCCTGTAGGCAGGTCTCCTTTAATGGATTCACTTCAAATTTCGAAAGACTGAAATCTCGAATTTCAGTTTTTTGAGACCATGAAATTTAATCCAATAGCACCGAAAGCCCAAAACCACGAAATTTAAAATACCGAAAAATACAGCAAAACCGGACCACACACACACCACAAAATAGACAACACAACACACATCCACAAACCTACATCACATATAAGCAGGGGAGCTAGCCCCCCCCACCCCCCTTCTTATACATACTAACTTTGAGATTGCACAAACAGAAAACAAAAGCAAACTCACACACACACATTCTACAGTCCACACACACACACACACACACACACACACACACACACACACATATCAGCACACTCAAATACACTCAAACTCCCACCCAAAACCCTTACAGAACACTCACTTACCTGACATTACACCTAAATCCACAGACGGCACAGCACACCATCCACATACAACCCTGGACATTACATAGCATAAAGCCATAACTGCAAATTCGAGATATTCAAATTCACGGTTATGCACTTTCACTATTTTTAAAACTTTGACTTTATAGTCCCGAGATACTGAAATTCGACATTTTCCCCTTCAATATATTTAAACACTCAATTACAGAAATGCCTCATCCTGTCACTCACAGTGTCTAGCTATAAGCCTCTCTGAATTGTAAGCTCTGTCACGGCAGCTTTCCAGCTTTAGTGCCTGTTGTCCTACATTCCTAAAGAGATCAAAATGTATATCCTTCAAACTCCCAGACATGTAAAATAAAAAATAAAAAACAAATTAGTGGACACACAGCTCTTCAGTAAAAGTTTGGTTTTCATCAAATTCTAGACACCAATGAAACTTTAATGCTCCCTCTTAAAACCAAATATCCTCTTCTCAAGCAAAGTCTTTGACCCCCTGGATCACAACCATTGTAAGAGGGAGGGAGTATTGATCTTTCACTCATTTTCTTACAGCATTATTGCCATCTCTAATTCAGACCAGATTATCTTGATCCTGGGTGTTCTGTAAAGTACTGCAATTAATTGCAATAAATGGTACAGCGAAGTCAGAGGCCTGTTTTTGCTGTCATGGTAATTTCTTTTAGCCTACTCTAGTTCTATTCCAATCCCACATAAACTGAAATAAAGCATCTGCTTACTTTTTTATACCTAGAGAAAATTCCATGAAGTAGTTGCCTTCATAAAAAATGAATTTTAAGTAATAGCTGCATCTTAGTGACTTGCACCTTATCTAGAAATAACGTCTCCTATTAAATCCTAACTAAACAAAGCTACTGCTTTCCCCCCACTTGTAAAGCCTCCACTCCAACCTTTACTATAAAATCTAACAGTGGCACTGTCATTGTTCCAGATCCCTGTACCAAACTCTTAGGTGTAACAGTTGATAACAACCACAAGTTTGATATGCATATTAATCAAACTGTTAAAAAAGTTAATGAAAAACTTGGCTCACTACACAAGATCAAACCTTTCCTCACTCCACTAGCTAGGATGGTAATTGCCCATACGCATCTACTTTTCCACCCTCCTTTATGCATCCCCTCTCTTCACGAACTTGAGTAAGTCTGACCTTAATAAACTCTCCAGCTGTTTTAATCATATTGCTAGATTTGCCACTGGAGCAGCATACAGAACACACCACTGTCTGAACGTAAAGAATCTAGGGTGGGTAGAATTGCCTCTTCAACTTCAGTACAATCAACTAATAGTAGCACATAAAATTCTCTACCAACCTGGAAACACACCCGTACTTACAAAAATTATCACCCCTTACAGCAACCTCAAGACACTTCGCTCATCCAACAAATTACTAGTCCAAACCCTCAAAAGCAACAACTCATCTGGAGACTCTCTATAAAGGAGGGTGGAAAGTAGATGTGTATGGGCAATTACCATCCCAGCTAGTGGAGTGAGGAAAGGTTTGATCTTGTATAGTGAGCCAAGTTTTTCATTAACTTTTAGCACTCTTCAAGAAAAATCTTGATGATTGGATGGGTAACAGGAAATTCACCCCTGTCTGCTTGACAGGGGTACAGGAAAATCATTTTCTTAGGTGGCGAAAGCCAGGGTACCTTTTTGGCTAGGCTTGTATAGGCCTTAGGGCCAATAGCCTAGTACCTACCTATGAACCTATGAACTCTATTGGTAAAATATGTTACTCACTTCCTGCTGAGCTTACTTCAGAAGCCGTTCTAACCCAATTCAAAAACAAATCTAAAACAGTACTTTAAAAGGCAATGGCTATGTCCTTGCTCTAATCCGGACTAACTCTGGCAATATAAACATGTGCTAAAGAGGTCTTTTGGCCACCCCTGCATTGCTTCCTAATTGTTGCTCTATAACAAATCAGATTTATATATGACAGAAAGAATGACTTTTATCCTATGTATTGTATCTATAACAGTTTATCTGTATGTATATATGGAGCTTTTCTCCCTGGGCCTCTGCTGAAAATGGACAAGTATCCAGTCGGACTATTCCGGTCAACAAATGTAAAATAAAAATAAATAAACATTTCTTTCTAACCTTATACTTTATTTTTATGTATTCTATGTGCTGTTTACCATTTAGATCAATAACATTTTTACTCTTTAAGGTAAATTTAATGCTCAAGTAAGTGCATTTTGTAACCTCTTCAAATAAAAAAAAATTCCAACCCTTAGAGGGCAGCAATAATCAGTATGTATCTTTGGGAAGATTATTTTATTCAGATTCACACTGAGCCCCAAATATTCTACAAATTACTAAACTGCTTTCATCATCACTTCTACATAAACCAATATGTGTATGAACCAAGCAAAATGATTTTTCTCAAACCATGTACATGACATATTTGGGTATTCAGGGCACTGAATCTCATTTGGAAGAAGCTTACTTGTTAGAAACTGATCTAATGAGAATAAAGTACCACTGTCTAAATTAACTTACTGTAACAGTAGATGCTCAGAGAGATCACTGTTCCAGTAACTGTAGCTATATAGGGCCATAGGTGGTTGCTACGTTATCATCCCAAGAGACATTTTAAGTTTAGTCAAGCTTACCAAAACATTGCTGGCAAGTGTCAATACTAAAAGGATTTTACAGTTACAATAAAGGCTTATACACATCAAGCTTTCATAGGCTGTTCCTGTCCATTAGGGAGAAATGTGCCAAACTAGGGTTAAATTTGTGATTTCTCATCAGATCCATATGGAAATCTCCTGGCACATGTTGGACATTTTGCCAGTCCACAAAGCTTTGCGCTACTTCATTGTGTTTTTTACATCCATCTTTAACACAATAGTACATGCTGTAATAAGAGGAACATGTAGCTGTAAAAAAAAAAAAAAAACTCAGAGCTTTCTTGTTCAAAAGGGAGGTAGAAGCCTGAAGCTCTATAACAGTTAGGATAAATCCACCACACCGGCCAAGGAAAGAGCAAAAAGAAAAGGGGGGAGGTGGGTTGGTGCTAGCACTGCAACAGTGACCTATCCAAGGATCTACTGTTATGAGAAGTTAACTTACATAACTTTACTGTGTTCCCTGCGGTGGTGGTGCTGCGGTAGCATTGTTGCCTCACAGTAAGATGTTGTCCTGTTCGATTCTCAGCTAAAGCGTCTTCTGTGTGGAGACATGCGTGAATGGGCGTACCTTCGTTGAAGGTTGTGCGTCAGGGCTGGCAACTCGGTACATAAAAATCTGCTGCCAATCATTAGCGGACCGGGGTTCTGCTTTGGCGACCCCTAACCGGGAAAAGCCGAAAGATATAACAACTGTGTTCTTCATTAGATCACCTGTAAGTATACAAGATAATTGCCATGAAGTATCAGATTCTATAAGTCCTTGAAGGATGGCTTTTATAAATCAGCAATTGCTTTGGAGACTGAAACAAGTTTGTAGTACTAGGTAAAGGTATGCATAGAACAGCAATTCACCCCATTCCAAAAAAAGCCAAAAGTAGCCACAGCTGAACAGACTGAGCCTGATGTTCTAGTATGCTTTGTTTCCATTGGGAGTGTAACAAAATGTGATAACCTGAGACAACAATCTAGAAATGGTTTGTTTAGAAAATGTCTGCCCTTTCCTTTTGCCATCGAAAGAAACAAAAAGTTGGTTAGGCATTTTAAAACCCTTAGTCTTGTCCAGCTAGATCTCAGTTTTCCATATTAGCAACTTAAAAAAAGCATTGTTGCCAGGTTCAAAAGGACAGAGCTAACATCTTCAAAACAAAATTAAGATCACAAAGAGGTGCCACATCTTTTCATGGTGGCCCAGTCTGCAAAACCCATTTTACAATTTGTTTAACTTGAAATAAAGAAGAAAAGGGGGATCAGATGACAAGCAAACTGAAATGGCCAAAAGACATACTTTTTACATAAGTGCACCATAGGCCAGAACTGAGCAGGTCACTAAGAAGCTGAAGAATTAGAAGAGTCCATGATGGGGATGTGTCTTGTTTTCTTTCATGGCACCAGTTAGAAAACATTTTCTGTTTTGCTAAGTATGATTTCCTAGTTGCCAATTTCCTATCCTCCTTTATGGCCTGATGTACATTCTGAGAAAAAAACAATTTCCTAAATGGAATCAAAATTCTAGTTTTTAAACTGTTATGTGAAGTTTTTTTGAATGTTGGGTTGGATTAAGCATCCCTGTGAGGAAGCTTTCAGTAATTCCTTTTGGCCAGATGCATGAGAAGAGATTACCAATGTTGTCCGGGTAGGAAGAGAGAATCAGTAGAAGTATTCTTGTCAAGTCTGCCTTGATCTTTAGAAAAAAATGAGTATCAATAGAAAATGAGTGAAGGCAGAACACTGCTGCAGCACCCACATTACCGCAATGCAGCATATAGTTCTATGATTTAATTACTGACCTGGGTGCCTTTTCTGTGAAGTCAGCTAACTTCTTTGTGTCTATATGGCTTTTACACCATCTTGTTCACCCTTTTTCCCTCCTGTCTCTCTCTGAAGCTCTCTTTCCCCACCTGCCTATGTCATCTTGTCCTCCTTTCATCTCTGTAGTATCTCACTCACCTCCTCCATTTAGTGTGTGCTGTCTTCTTCCACTCTTGGGTGTTACAGTTTTCTCTCTACCTGATTGCTCTTTTTAAAGACCTCTACCATGTAATATCTTCTATACAAGTCCTACTTCCCTGAAATAAATCTCTTCTCTTTTATCTCTCAGATGTCCTTCCCTTACTGACTTGCAGCTGTAAACACACTTCAGTTCCTGCTGTCCTTGCAGACAAGACCTATGACCTCCTTTTTAAGTCCATGCCTCCATCCCGAGCCTCTCATCCTCTAACATACTGTATACCAGCTTACCATAAGTCAGCCCCCTACCATGAATTCCAAAAGTCTGATCCATTTCCCCCTTTCTCTTCTTCTATTGAGTACAAGTGTTTTCATCATGTTTCACTGCAGTGCAATAGATTTTTTCTTGCAGACTCTTGGTTTGTTTCATAACAAGATTTTTCTGTCTCCTTTTCAGATGGCTACTTCATTGCGCTCACTGTGGGGTACACATGTTCATTCCTTCAGTGTTACATGAAGGAGGATTCTAAGCAGGGCTTAAAAACACTGTTCTCAAAGGAGCTGCTAATTATCAGTGAAAATTTAGGGTGTTTTCCAGTCCTTGCGCTAAGGTGCCTGCTGTTTCTTTCTCTCTCTTCACTGAGAAATTTTTATACTAAGTTGAAACTACACTTTTCAAAAGACTGTAGAGTGGTCATAATAATAATAATAATTATTATTATAAAATAATATTTTTATAAAATATTAAAAATAATTGGGTATGCATCAGAGTTCACCTCTGAACCCATTACTGTTCAGACTGGTGACAGACTACATTGGCAAACAGGTCAGAGGGAAAAGCTCAACAAAACTGCTGTATACAGATGATGTCATACAGCAAGTAGACACTGATAGGATATTGGAATGCAAAACTCTATCCCTGTATTCTGTCTCCTACAGACTTTTGAGAGGAGATCTATGTATGGCATACAGGGCATTGTCAGACCCCACTCTGATGGACCTCCTGCATATCTACAAAACAAACAGTAGCAGAATTACCTGTTCTAAAGACTTAAACCTTGCCTGTGATATAAGTAAGACCTGCTGGAGACATAGGTATGTATCCCAGAGACTACTCTGTCTATGGAACAGGCTCCCCATCCATGTGAAGAAGAGTTCCTCCCTAACCCAATTCAAGTGCAATTTGGACAATTGGATGGGAAACCGGAAATCCATTCCTTGTTTGGCACCTATGTCTCTAATGCAAACAGGTAACCTGTAAATGGTTCATCTCCCAGGCCCATGCTTACAATTATCAAGGGTATCAGAACTTGTCAGAGATTTGGGATGCATGGCTAGGCTTAAAAAGACCGTAGTGGTCAAAGAAACCGCAGTTGTAGAAAAAATCAAGAACAGATCACAGTGGTTCTGTCACGTGTGGAGGCAAACAGAATATGAATTTTGAAGAATATTTGGGAAAGATAGTAGGAAGGCAAGAGGAAACAAGGACATCTGACCAAGAAATGGATGGAGTGCATGAGAGAAAATTTACAACAGTTAGACATGATGGTTGATGAAGGTAAGAGAATTGCACTGACAGATGTGGCAGCACTTGATGCAACACCCAGACATCATGTAGAAAAATGAAAAAAAAAAAGGTTTGATGATGATGATGATGATGAAATTTGGATTTTGAATCCCCTCTCAGAACATGATTATTATACTGTCTTCTCAGGTAGTGTCTGAACCATCACCAACTAGTTTATCTCAACAAATACATTGTGTTCTCAGTTGTTATACATGTAGAGTTTCTCATGCTGTATAACTGCTCCAGTAGTGGTTAGCCTGATAAAGTGCGAAATGTACATAGACAGAGAATATCTCTTATAGAAAGGTTGTATAACACCAGTAAGAACCTGGATAAACTGCCAGGATTGCCATTATACATGAACATGAGCTGAAAGCTGGTGTTAAATCTCTAACATCAGCAGAAAAAGCCATGAAAACAGTAAAAGACACCTGTAGTACTAGCCAGCACTTAGAAAGATAAAAAGGAAAACACAAATTATAACACTTTCAAAAGAAAAGGTAGCTAGAGTTACAAAAATGTGGGACAACATGCCAGCTACTTACTATAGTTGTAGGCACAGGTGCAGTCTGCAAATCTTGACTGCCACCTGCAAACACACCGAGAGAATTCACTCCCTCATATCCTACTGCAGCTGACCACATACAAGATGCAGTTCTTCTGCTCTTCTCTCCATGTAATTTTTTCCCATAGTGCAACAGCAAGTGGTGGTACTTACAGAGCAGTGCTAAGGGTTTGTCATCTTCCTAAAACATAAAAACAATGACTCTTTTATATGAAGCTACGTTATTACTCTTAAAGCTAACTAATCCCCACTATCCTTAGGAGCTGAAATACCACAAACCAAACAGGATGACTATTTTCTTTGAATACAGATTTATATATATTGTTTTATTTTATTTTTAGCCAGCTTTTTATCTCTTAAAACCATACTACTAAAAAGGAAATGCAGCCATCTGAGTACATTTCTTGCATTAAGAAGAAACTCTTTTCCTTTGAGAATTCCCATGTTATTTCATGCAAGAAAAAATAGTAATGTAACTGCATGCAGTCGAGTATAGTATGTTAAAAGACCCATCTCTAAGCATGTATGCTTTAAAAGCAACTCTTCCTAACTCAGTGTTAACTGCTTTTACCAATAATACCTACACTATAAAAAACAGTGAAGCATGTCTGATGCATCCTGTGATTTTTCTCTCCTGCCATTAGCCATGCACACTTGGTCACTTTTGCTAGTTTTGCATTGACAAATGTATATTATATTGGCACTTTTAGGAAATAAAATAACCACAAATAAGATTTGATTTAGTTATAATAAATAAAAAATTGTAATCCTCTAATAAAAAATTTGCATAACTAAGTATCGTACTAAAATATATAGTTTTTCCTGATTTTAGGGGAAAACACATTTGGCTTGAAAGTTGACAACAGTTTATTTGAATAAATTGTATAAGGTTTAAAAGAAACTATGTCTAATGTTGTCATGTTCAGATTCTATGATCTTCGTACAATTGTAACCAACATATATGTGACCACAGCACAAAAGAATGAGTGCCGAGTGAAGAATAAATGTAACACCTACATAAAATAAATAAATAAGCACTTTAGTTCCTTGAATAATCAAAAGGAACTTCAACAGATTTATTTAGTTTGTGTACGTGTTTATGTGTACAGATTTATTTTGTGTACGTGTTACATTTATTCTTCACTCTGCACTTGTCCTTTTGTGTTGTGGTTATTGGATCTTAGTTAAGTTTTTTGTTTTTTTCAACATATATGTGACTTAATGATCTTTTAATTCCATCTGATGCTACCAAATATGCAAAGGCTGGGTACATAGTCTTACCATGTTCACCTCTAACTAGACTTAATATGCAAGATACATCAGTCTTAATATAATATGGCAGATACGTTGGGCTGCCTCAGGTGATGAGTAAGTGCTGCTGCACAGATACAAAGCCACCCTTGTTTTCAGACCAGTGCCTACAGCTGTTGTGTGACAATAACTGAAACTTGCTCAGGAGAATTTGCACACCCGCACACATATACATACATACACACTCTGAGTCTTCCAAGATGGGCTAATGATATCCTTCTAGTGTCAGCACCACCTTATCTTTATAATAGTATGTTGCCAAACATTTACTCTAATATGTTACCAACATAACTTCTTTCCATCCTAAAATAAACCATCCAAAATATAATCATCACATGTTGTTCAGGCATTTAGGTAAGTCTGATTCTACGTAACCTCAAAGGCTTTAGCACACCAGGCCTGCATGTCAATAGCTGCCCTTTTAAGGTTTACACTTTATTGCCCCTTATTCTTTTCACCTTCTTCTTTCTCAGCATCAGTAACTTCCACACATTGAACCCTGTCTTTACATTATGTGGTCAAAGTATTTGAGTTTTACTTAAATCTTTCAGTGACCACTGAGCAGTCCTGATGCATTTGCTTAAATGTTGAATGGTTTGATTGTCTTGCAGTCCGCAAAATTTTGAAAACAATTCCCCTACACCACAGATCAAAAGCATCCATTTCCAGGCATACAGTCTTACCTGCATTCCAACTGTCAGAGCCAATAAACCATCTATGGGAAAACCATAGCTTTAACTAGATGTCTTTGTTGACAATGCAATGTCTCCCTTCTTATCAAGATTTGCCAAACTATTCCTTCCAAGAAATTAGCATCTTGTTCATAACTGCTATCACCATCTGCAGATATCCTTCAGCCCAAGAAAATAAGATATGTCAGTGTCCTCCTCATTTTAGTTACAGTCTATTTGCACTACAACATTAGTGGTTGTCCTCTAATCTTCCCCAGTGGTATACTGGTCACCTTGATTTTCTAGCACCAGTTTGACATGTCTCTGGATGTATTTTTTCCCCATAGGGTTATCTTGCTAAAAATACTAGTGTGTCTTTGCATTTCCTCTTCTAATGGACCATCATTAGTCTTGTCTCTTTTCTGTGATCTGCAAGTCTAGTCTTGGGTGTCCCTAAGAAGTAAATTTTATACTTCTGTTGAGGTGCATGAGCCCCTTTACCACAACAATGTAATGCTCAGATGAACCATTGCTGACTACTGCCAAGACATTATTCTCTGAAAAGATATGCCAAAAGTTAACAGGTCACCAGTTACTTGTACATACTCTTAGATTAGTAAACAAAATATTTGCCAAAAGCTGTTGAAGTGGAATAATGACATCACCTTAAAATATTTAAATGTTAGCAATTTAAATATACACATTTGTATAAAATAAAAGGGTTGAACAGACAAATTTCAATTAAGAAAACATTTATCGACTATTTGGTTCTGCCACTATCTCTGCCTGAAGATACATAAGGCCTATTTGCCTCTGTCTCCTGACCATATAAAGTATTTCTAGAAGACTCCTAGTCAAAGAATTTCAGATGTTGCTCGCATAAAATGTTTATAAAAGACACTAAAGCAAAGAATTCCTGTCATGATATCTCAGTCCAAGAAGTTCAATGTTCTCTCCAGAAGCAAGGCAACAAGCTAGCTGAACTCTCAGCAGTTGCAGTTTGAAATGAGAAGTGTCCTAGTATTTGCAAATGTTCACTGTATTTTAAAGAATGATGGAACATTTGAAAATATACATTTAGCACAGTCCATTTTTGGATACTCCCCTCTTTAGTAGACCAAAGTTCTTATTTTGTCTTAATTTAGGATTTTAAACCTAAGAAACCTGTATACAAAGTTGCTCAGATCTGTCGAACGTTTAAGTTTATTTAAGGCAATAACTTTTAAAAGAAAATGACAGTTTTAAGTATGATTGAAACACATTTCAAATGTGTAATACATTTTTACAAATACATGATTCTTGTTCATCTCTACATACCTCACATGGTACATGTTTTACGTGAAGCAAAAACCATAGGCTTTGTGCTGCTTTTATATTTTCCTTTTTTCTTCTTATGAAAAATAATTATATTTACCTCACCACAGTTTACTCTCCTACAAAGATATTCCTCTTTGGTCTACATCCTAAAGTATATAACTCACGCTAATGTTTGACTTAAGTATACGTTTCAGTTTCTTCCCTTATCCATATCATTTATGTTCCTTAAATCTATTCTAACTTAAAATTAAATTCAAACTGTCTATGATATATGAGGGAATAAGTTTTGTAATGGTTATATGTTTTAATTAGGAAGAAAACCTGAATTGTCAGAAAATCTCACTTTCACAGTACTGATATATCAATCTACAGGGCTTAACATTGACTTCTTAACTGATGTTCTAGAGTCGATGAGTTAAAGTTAAACATCATTACAAATATTTTTCAGTAAATCCCATTTATTCAACATAATAAAATAAAGACAAAGTTGAAGCAGTATTTTATTATGGCAGCTAAGCCTACATACCCACATATCTCTTGTGCAGAGCAGTATGTCATCTGCATTGTCTACATGGTCCTCGTATTATAACTAACAAGGAGGTTGCGTTAACAATGACATGCAGTAGTTATGACTTTGAGGAACTACATCACTGCATAGTTCATACTTTTCCTTAAAGAGAGGGTGAAAAATATTTCACCAACAATAGTTTTATATTAATTTGTCAAGTCTTTTTAGTTTGGAGAGAACACACATTCTAAAAAATATTAGGATAAAATATGTTGGCTAAGTAAAACACATTTGATGCCTACTCAGCCTGACCCTCTCACATTTACTAGTTTAATCTTTCCCTGTTCATAAGCCCTCTCGGTTACCTTTCTTACCCTGTCGATGAATATTGTTACTCCCATTTTATCTCAATCGTTTTTATCTTCAGCAAAACAGCTGAGAGTTGGAAGGTTAAATATTTGCAATTAAGTACTACTTTATTTCAGAATTAAAACAATGATTTAAAGCGCAATGGTGGGTATACATCTAACCCTTCTATGCAGGTCCACAACAAACAACTGACCTTCAGTGCAGTTCAAGAACTACAGAAAAATGCAGTTGTGTAAGTTGAACCAACCATAACAGTAGCTGTATGAATGATCACTGCTGCAGTAGCCTTAGCGATATGGGTTATAGCCTGCCAAATATATAACAGTTACATCCTGCCAAGGCTATAGCAGTTGGACAGCTTCCAAAGCTTCAGGGCACCTTCCATGCACCCAAACTCTCCAGCAGCTTGAGCTAGAGATGACTAAAAGACAAGTCTGGGCAAAACGCCCTTCAGAACTTTGCTGCCAGTAGAAAGAGGGAGGCTGAGCCCTGAAAGGACAAGACTAAGAATAACAAACAGATGTCCATACTCTGCCATAAAAAATACACAAAAACCAAGGAGGGATAGAGGGAAGGAGCAGCTATTGCTGCAGTGATCATTTGACCATCTGCTGTTATGGTAAGTTCAACCTACACAACTGTACTATGTTCTTCATATTGATCACTGCTGCAGTAGCCTTAGCTATATGGGAAGAATACCAACATTGACTATATTTGGGAGGTGGAAAGAGAAGAGTCCAGAAGTCCGAGGAGAAATGTCCTAGCAAAGCAGGATCTAGACCTATAGAAGGAATCCAGCTTATAATGTTTTGCAAAACTATGTACACAGGACTAAGCAGCAGCTTCTAAATCCAACCAATTCCAAAAAGATATAGAAGAAACCAAAGTCCATGGAGAGTGGGCATTGAAACTGCAAGAAATAGATTTGTCATGGTGAGTATAACAAAAAGTGATAGCCTTAGACAACCATTTGGAAATAGTTTATTTTGACACAGGTTGCCCCTTCTTCTTACCTTCACAGGAAATGAGCAATTGATTCAATGAGCTGAAAGATTTAATTCTGTCGAGATAGTACCTGAGTTGTCTGTGGACATCCAAAGTATGGAGTATCCCTTCTTCTTCATTTTATGTTCAGGAATGACAACAGGGAGATGGCTATTTTGCTTAAAGTAAACTCAGATACCACTTTAGGTATAAAAGAAGGATTAGTTGTCAAAGAAACCCCGCATTTGTGGAAAATGAGGTAGGGTTGACTCACCATAATTGCTTGCAACTGAGATATTCCTCTTGCAGAGGTCAGAACAATTAGTAAAACGGTTTTCCATGTCAACCTCATGTCAGCCACATTAGCTGGTTCAAATGGAGCAAGTGTTAGTTTCTCTAACACAAAATTAAGATCCCAAGGAGAAGCCACTAGTTTACTTGGAGACCTCTTAAGCAAAACATCTTTCAAGAACATTTTGACATGCAACTAACTGCCTTGAAAGAGGAGGATCCTTGGGCAGTCATGCTGAAATGGCCAATAAATGAACCTTGACAGAGGAATAAGAAAGGTCATAAGATAGTAACTCACACAAATCTTGTAAAAACCAAAGAACAACTAGCCCTGAATGGGTTCTGGTTATGTTGTTTGCACCCACCTGAAAAACCTTTCCATTTGCTAATATATGATTTTCTAGTAGCGGGATTTCTTGCCTCCATTAGTACCTGCTGAATATCCTTAGAAAAGAGGAGTCTAAAAGGAATTAAGACCCTATCATCCAGGTGGTCAATGGAAGATGACTGAGGTTGGGGTGTATCAAATACCCCTGATTTTGTGTGAGTAGATCCATTCTGTGAGGAATGATATAGAAATTTCCCCTTGCCATTTCAAATAGAAGGGAAAACCATGGTTGTCTGGGTGAGAAGGAAGTCACCACCATGATACTGGAGGGTCCTTTCTGAATATTTACACATACCCTGGAAATTATTGGAAAGAGTGAACAGGCATACAGGAACATTCCTGTCCAAAGAAAAGAAAGGGTGTCTGTCTTCCAGGCCTTCTTGCATGGAGTCCTGGAGTAGAAGTTTGCCAGTTGATTATTGAGAGAGAGATCAGAGAGATCTACTTGAACTCCCACAGATGGATCAAATCTTGGAAGACTTCTGGATCTAGTTTCGATTTATGAGCATCTGACCTGGTCCTGCTCAGTTTGTCTGCCACAAAGTTTTGTTCTGACTGAATGTAGGATGCCTATACAGTGAGATTGTGGCTGTGAAACTATATCTCAAGGTAACATGGCTAGTCTGCAAGTGGGGTATGACCTGGCTCCACCTTGCTTGTTAAAGTACAACATCACTGCAGTATAATCTGTAATTACTTGGAGGCCCTAAGGACCAAAGATGGTACAAAGAATTGAGTGTCTTCATCAAGACAAGCATCTTCTTAATATTTATGTGCTTGTATCTGTCCTTGGTGTGCTACACCACTGCATTTTTATCTCTTCTAAAACTGCCCTCAAGCAAAGGATGAAGCATTTGTGGTGACTGACTGTTTTGGAGTAGGGAGGGAGAATGGAAGACTTTGATTTAAGGATATTTGTTGTGATTTCTCCTCTGACAAATCCCAGTACTGGGGTCTGAAAAGATAAAGGGTGTTGATGCTGGGACCAAAGACATTTCAGATACTACTGTCTCTTTCTCATGTGGCTTCTTGCCAAGGGTATTTGTGAGAAAGAAATAGATGCCATGAGACCTAAAATCTGGAGGTATTCCCTCACAGTGATCAAAGTCTGAGTGTAAAAAGCTTTGACGTAGATCTAAATAAAGATCCATTTTTTTTCAACTGAGTTGTCTAGTTGATATCCCAGGATGCTATGTGAGGGGGTCAAGAAAGACTTTTAAATGTTCTCTTGGAATCCCAGCTTGTGCAAGAGCTCTTTCATCCAAGAGAGAGATTCCTGACAAATAGGCTTAGGAAAGAACGATTCAAAACTGTCCTACAAGCATTTTCTTTCTTTGAGACTAGGCACATCCTTGATTAAAACCATTCCCCACCTGGGAAAGAGGAACTGGTTCTATGGCTTGTGATCAAGCACAGGAGGAAACAAAGGATCTGCAGGATGAGGAATGTCAATCTGTTGCCAAGGAGAAAAATGCACATTCAGACTTTCTGGTAGAGAAAGGGAGCCAGGGTGGCAGGGGGTCACAAGGTCTATTGAACGGTCATTCAGACTTGTTGGAGTATTTGTTTTTGAGAAGTTTGAGACTCCTTTTTGGAACCTCTGTTGAGACTGTTAATTCTGTTTTTTGCTGAAATTGAATGAGGAGGAAGAAAATTCCTTTAACAAATTGGAAAAGGAATGCTAAAATTCATAGAAATTCTGTTTCATCACACTTTTAGATCACCTATGCAACAGCTGGGTCAAACACTAAATCTCTGTCCAAAGAAGAATCTCATTTAAAAATCATCTGGGAGGTTCTGAAAATGCAGCCAAGCTAACCTCCTCAAAACAGTATCAGTGGCCATAACCCTGTATGAAATATTAAAAGAGTTATACATGCACTGCAGTCAATGTGCAGTGACCTGTGCAATAGAAGAAACAAAGTTATGTAAAGCAGATTGTTCTTCACAAGAATACGCTGTAGATAAAACGTTCCTCATACTTTCACAGTATGTCAGAAAAACTTTAAGACATGAGCCTTACAATTTAAAATTGTGAAGTTCAAAGCTGCAGAAGTATACATTTTTTCCCATTCCTATTGTGACGTCCCCACTCTGGGCCAGTAATCAAGCAGCATTTTGGAACAAAATTGGATACGCCCAGTATTTCCAAATGCAGCTCTCTGCATCAAGTACAATTTCCCTTTTAAGCACACAGGGAACACAACCAGTCCAGAGTGGGGGGGGGGGTCTCTATCTGTCTCCCTCTAGGGCCCCAATCACACTCCCTACTTGCACAGCTATAGAGTTGAGACCTAAGGTGAGTAGCCAAGCCAAAGTCTCCACCATTATATCTCTGTGAAACCAGTAATTTGTGCCCCTGCTGCAAGCAGCTGACACACACACACACACACACACACACACACACACACACACAGATTTACTAGTCATGACCCTTCTGTCCCTATCATAATGTAGTTATACCACCACCAGACAGTCCAAAATCAGCTATTCTAAGGCTCTTGCTAGGGTATCCAATTATAGCTGAGTGAAATTAATATTAATACAAATGATACTGTTTGGCCAATGCGATAAGGCTTTCAGAGTGGCCAGAGCTGTCACTGACTATATGCAAGTACTGTCAGAGATTAAAATGTTCTCTAAAAGACCAGCCACAATGAAAAGTTTAAATATATTTAATAATAAATAAGAAAAAAATATGAAAATACTTAATATCTATTTACAATAAACACCAGAGTTTTAGCACAGGCAATATTAAATGAACAAGATGAATAGATTCACAAGATACAGAAAAACAGTACTTAACTAATCTCACTATATTTTCCTGACCGATCTAAGGAATTACTACTCCCTGGTCACTTACTAGAGCAAGACAAGATGAAATGTGTGAGAGATCCTTTTTTGTCAAGTTACAAAAACAGATTGCCTTGAGACTTCTCCCTCATCTAGTATTAAACTTCTTTTTTATCTTAGATTACAGAATGTCATCAAATACATCTGGTTATCTGACATCTGGTTCCCATGCTAACCCTCCTTGGCTAGAAGCTTTCAGGATTTAGTACACATGGGTCAATAATACACAAACAGAGAGCCTTACTAAGATCTGTTGCAACTTCTGGAAGTCATAAAACAATTTCATACCTCCACCCTTCCAAAGTAGCAATTAGTTCGCCCCAAAGACAATGCAAAAAGCTTCCTAGGACATACTTTTTGTCTCTGGCTGCATTGAGAACTGTAAGATACAGTCTTTATGGCCTAAGCCAGGTAATTTAATTTCAAACTATTTTCAAAGTTAGATGGATTGAGATTAACCTCTTCTCTTCCAGTATCCTCTCTGTTAAAAGACATACATTTAAACAGTTACAATAATACATATATCTTTCTTTTTCTGTCCAGCAGGGCACACTGTTGGTACATTTTTAACACAAGCAGCTTTACAATTACATTTATCCACACAAGCATCTGTACAAATCAGCTTGATATATAAACAACATATAATTATTTACAAAATTCAAGCTAGCTGTGCTGGCATATGTTACACATCCACTGCCCTACTACTCCTGGCATAGCTGGCAAAAACCTCACATCATCACACCTATCAATAATTTTCTCGTTCCTATTAGAAAGAGTAGGATTGGAATTAATTAAGTGCTTAGCAGCAGAGGAATCAACTAAAGCTATAGCTGCTGCATCAGGTTTGGGAATAGTGTATAAAAATGTAAAATAACTGAGGAATTTTATACATCCTATCTGCATTTTTAGGATCATAGGAGGTTACTAGGCTATTGACCTGGAGGTCATTTCAAGCCTAGCCATTTCATCTCAATGTAATTCCCTAGATACTCTAATCAATACCCAGGATTGTATTTATTAGTGACTGCCCATGTCCAGGAGGGTTGTGGGCACTATCCCTGATAAGAAATTATGGTGCCCTATCTACTTATCCAGGTTCCTTTTGAACTATGTCATAGAGGTGGTCTGCTTTACATGAATCGGCAGCCTATTTCACAGATGCATCAGTTGTTGGGAGACAAATCTTTTCCTCCTGCACATCCTGTTCAAGTTGCAGGCCATATTTAGGTTCCTGGAATGGGTAGCTCTAGTCCCATTATTTAGCAAAATCATTTGGGTTTGGGTTGGAGATTAGGATTTGCTTTGTAAGCCTCTCAGGCATAAGTCTCAGTAAATAGAAGTCCATACAATACTGAGGACTACTATCAAACTTGCAAAAAATAAACAGGAAATAAAACACACAAGCCAGACAGGGAGAAGGAATGGGTGTATGTTTGGAAAAAACTTTTGTATAAATTGATAGTATTTTCTGAGGGACTGAGAAATCCTGATGTTTTCCCAGAGAAAACACTAGGATATTTTAGCAATAATCTCAGAAAAAGAGAAACATTCATAAGCTGTCCTCTGAAATGAATCAAGGAGGAGGAGGACAAAATCCATCCATCATCTTCTTCCTGTTCTTCACATTCAGAATGAATCTTTTCAGGAAAGGAGGGAGGTGCCTCTTTCTTTAGAAACTACTGTACAAAGAAAGGATCAGCCTAAAAAATCAAACTGAGAGCCAGCCTAAGCACTACTACTATACAAAGAAACGTGATGAGGAGTAGATTCTTTCTTGGTTTTCTGTTTCTTTTTGACAGGAAAAATTGGGACGACCAAGTTACTAATGGCAGCCACTGATATTACAGGGATGGGCACAACATTCTGACACAAAAAGAGAAACCTTGCCTCCTCCCTCTGCCAAGTACTACAAGAGTGGCTCTCCTTTACCCAAAGACTGTACTCCAACAACCACAGAGGAGTTGGCTAATCCCTGGTACATTGTAGCTGTATATGCTACACCAGAGGGATCTGGGGTAAAGGATGAGTGGTCTGAGGAACAACAAATGGCCACAGCAGAGTCACCCACCTATGGCTGTGGCAAACTGCTGGTCTGCAATGGTAGCAAAGGCTGTTTGCTTAACATGGCTGAAAGAAGGACCGACTGTGGGACTGACAAGCTGTTCCATGGTCAAACCAAAAAATGTGTCTCTGTTAATCATCAATGCCAGTAAAACTACCAGTCCAGTAAAGATAATTTTCTTGACAAAAAAAACACTTCCAAACACTATGGCAGCTCCATAATGGAAACAATAAATACAATTTCAACACAGAAAATATTATATCAGCGCTATTTTTATACTGATGGAAATTAATTTTGCATTTAAATATATGTTACAGTCTCGAGACAGTCTGTTAAAAACACAACACTCCTAGCTTTAAAATAACTTTCCTGAAGAGGAAATGAATAAGACATCATTAAAAAATAAGCAAATGGAAATGTTTTCCCTAAATAGAACTTATCTGCCTAGCTAAGGAAAGCAGAAGCCAACCATCAAGCCTCTAAAGCCTCCAGGAGTGAACTCTTCAGCGCCAGTAAAACTCTGAAGTGCTTTGTGCCTAGACTTGTCTTTTAGTCATCTCAGCTTAAGATGCTTGACAGTTTGGGGATGTGGAAGGTGCCCTGAAACTTTTGATGCTGGGCGGCTGTTATATCCTTGGCAGGATATAACCTATATAGTTGAGGCTACTGCAGCAGTGTTCAGCATGAGGAACATCATCTCTTCTGTATATTCCTATCTCTTTCATTGACTGTCACTCTCTTTCTCTCTCTATTATAAATCATATTTCAACTAAATCACTAGTGTAATCAAAAATGTTATAAAACATTAATATAGTTCCAATAAAGTTATGTGTCCTTATTTGACAGGAAAGATCTACTAGATATGCTCCTATAAGTATGCTTTATATGACTCTAGGATTTGAAAGATCTATGAACAGACTTGGAGGTGACACAAGAAAAAAAAAATCAGAGAAGGATGTAGTAAAGCAGTATAGCAGCTATCTTCCTGAGTTTGGCTGATGCCTGCATAGACATAGAAGGAGCTCTCAGTGAAAACAAATGATGTCCTTGCATATGTCTCAGGAAGAAAGTCGAAGATGAGTTTTCCTCCTTCTTTACTTGCATTTTTTCTCCATTTCATTTCTCTGATGTAGTTCAAAAAGAAACTGTGCCACTGATCATCTTTGATTTGGGCTTGGTGAGAATCCCATTCAAATAATCAATGATTAGTGTCTATATGGCCTACAGGCTGCTGGTTCACATATATATTTGAAAAATTGAGAAACTGGGTGAACTAAGAGGTAAGAATTGCCAATGTCTAATGGACTGCTGATTTTAATTAGGCCAGTTGTCATAAGGATTCTCCAAACAGGTGCATGTCTGTACCATTAGAGTGACTGGAAAATTTCCCAAATGTATAAAACTACAAATAAAAAGTTCACACAAAACCCACCACCCCCTTGGCTAAGCATCCAAAACATCAAAACACCACTGGCAAACCAAAGATTGTATTGTGTATAATAATTTAAACCTGCTTTTAAAGAGGCATATGTTTTCACAGAATAGCCAACCTATCCACTTATGCCATAATGACAAGGCCAGAAATACAGCAAACAATGTCATATCCATAACTAGTGAAGTTTGGCTTTGCTGGTCTGAATGCCTGTCAGTGGGTATTCTGAAGCCATGTAGCTGAACCACATGGATTTCCTTAAGAGGTCCTTTGTATATTTCCCCTTGGCTCTTTGTCATAGGAGATTTAACATATATTACACACAATGAAGTCACTGGTTTGCCTGGATATTTTTGATGTTTTTGCCTACAAGGTTTTCTCTGTGATCTTTTAGTTGTTTTCTTTCTTTTTCATTCTATTGCTTATCATGATTTTTTTTCAGAAAAACTCACTACCCTAGTGGTTGCAGACAGAACCTTCTTCAGAGCTCTTCAAAGGGTCCATTAAGATTTTATTTCATAAAGCATTTTCAGAACTGCTGTTGTCATTTATTCTTGATGTTTACCATTATGCATCAGTCTCCAGACTCATTAGATTTTTTGATATTACAGACTTCCATAAATAAACTTTAATGTTTCAGGAGGGTTGTATGGTATCTTTTATATTATTTTAATTACAATAATTCTACATTTAAGCTTGAGAAATAAACTGATGTGAACAAAATTGTATAAGGGCATTGTTTTTTAATGTGATTATCATGGGAGAGTATCTTTGCTTCCTAGTAGCTTGATTGTTTATAAGCCAACTCGAATTTCTGTAATGGATCTGTTGACTGCTTCTTCTTTATATTATATTATGTTTATCTTTCTAAAATACTTGATCTGCTTTTTTGATACCCATCTTGAAAACCACCCATCTAGCCAGAATAAATTGAATTTAGAGGATCTATTACTTACTTATTTATCCTTTGCTGATGGGGTAAGTGAACTTATCCAAAGACCCTTTTCAGCGACAGTTGTCTTTCAGTATAACTCAGTATATTTATTTAAATAGTGTACAGTTCTGTGGTGCTTAAAGTGAAGAGGGATGAATTTCTGTACTGAATGTGAATTTGTGACACCAAAGCCTATAAAAAGTAAAGGACTATGATAACAGCTAATGAAAAACTGGAAGCTGTATCAGTTGATATCACAATCTGGGACAAATCTGGAATTATTAGCTAGTAATCAGATTAACTTTCTACCCAGTCTGCCTATGATGTGAAGATATAATCCTGATCTGGGTGAGGCTGGCATGTATATATCAAATACAGATATTTTGGAGATGGCACGGTATATAAATGAGTTGATCATAGGATGAAGAACCTTATCTGAAAGCAAATTATCTAGTATAGGGTGTAATGCCAAAGTCATATTTAGGTTCCAGAAGGACAGTTATGTGGTTCTTAGCCCATTTTTTTAACTTAGCATTTCTCCTGCCTCTGTTATAAATTCTTATCACAACAACACTATCACAAATCTGCATCTTACCTAGTGCCCACATACCCATACTGTATATGGTTTCCTATGAGTTAGTGCACCAGGATGTTATACACTAGAATTGCAGCATCTCCCTTTGTGAGTGAAATGCAAATACAAATCCCCATTCCCTCCAAAGTCTATATAACAACATCAATGAATACAGTTCCCCATGGAAAAGTTACTTGTACTGTATATTTTAATAAAACTCTGCAAAAAATAATAAAAATGTAAATATAATGAGAGTCAAAGCCTTTCACATTATTAATAATACAGGAAACTGACTCATAAGTATGCAACTGATTATTTTAATCCATAAGCCTAAACATGACAGATAACTAACAATTTTCTCATATAAGAGCTAAACTGTAAAGCAGGCACTGGGAGATTGCCTATAAATAATCCTTCCAGACAGCAAGGAAAAGAAAATAATCAATTGTACTCCTCAACAGGCAGTATTCATTTAAAGTATTTAGAGCTAAACAAATAGTTAAAGGAACAATTGCATATGATACCTGTACAAAATGGTGATCTTTAGCCTGACAGATACTTTTGAAAATACCAGTCTGTCAAACCAAACAATTTCATTTACTGAAACACAGCAAATATATTTTATTAGAAGTTGACTGAAATACTTAACTACAATGACTGTAGTACTGTGGTCTAATCTGTGAAAGTTAGATTTTTTGCTCCAAGTCCTGGAATGCTAACAGAGACGAATGGATTAAAGCTAGCTTGTAAAAGACAAAAGGGTACAGCTATGCATGTTAAAGGAAAAATAGTTATCTACTAGACAAATAGAAATGCATTTGCAAGCTCTAAAGGATCATGGGTTCTAGAAAAAGGATTAAGTTTGGTATGCAACTATATATTTGTTCTATATTTGAACAAATCGATTGATGATATATCCCACTGGTTTTGATAAAGTTGTAGTCATGTTAAATGGGAGGGATATGAAAGGAAATAGAAATACAGCAAACATTATCTGTCACCCCCCTCCCCCCCAAACACACACACACACTATGCACCATGCAGTAATGCAGGAAGATACTAAAGAACTTAACTTGTACATGCATACTAAAAAAGGACAGATAATGTATTTCCATGAAACGTATGGAGCTTTAGTCAGTGTACTGGCTGCACATCTTAGACAGCCAGCTTACCAGAAAGAACCATTAAAGATCAGTTTCCACGAGAACCCCATATTCCCACAGCTCTCTCTCTTTCTTGTTCTGTTTATTTATCCTTGGTTGACAAGATTTGTCCCACTAGATTAATGGTCTGTTCTCAGGGGAATCAACTGTGATATTTATACTACTGGGAGAAATTAGGATAAGGCATTGGGAAACTTCTACACTTTTCAATAGGTAGCATGGGATATTTTATATCTACCTGAGGTACCACCAAGTCAAGCATTAAGGACCTATGTTTAACAAGTTATATGAAACACAACACACACAGGAGTCCAGTACCACACTTTATGCTGCATTGTAGTGTCAGCAATCCATCAACCAGGTGTGGGAATAGAACCTGCATCCTGATTCCCACTATTACATCCAACTTACTATGATCTACTACTACTTCCTGATGTACTTGGTGTTCTACAAAATGCACGTGTCATTTTGAAGTTGATAACTCAAGTTAACTTATTTTCAAAAGTTCATCTGATAGCTGTAAGGAAGCCCTTGTGCAATCACTACTTGCTTAATGGCAAGACCGCATCAAGGTGGTAGAAGGACTTGCTGTATAGTCGTTTACTTCTGTCACCATCCAAAAGTGGTCTGCTTTCTTCAGGAAGTGATTCAAGTGTTCTAGGCTCTTGACTGATAGGAGTGCAGAGCTGTATGGGTAGAAGTTAACCAAAATCTATACCTTAAATTTACTTTTTGTCTAAGTGATGCAATGTTAGCTAGCAAAGTCTGTGAGCAAAACTGTTTAGCTTTACTAGTGTTGAAGATATGTGCATGATTGACATGTTAAGGTGGATTTATGCATGTCTCCTCAGACGAACAGCTGGCATATCAGTGCTGAGAGTTCCCTTCTCAGTGGATCCACAGCTGTTCTAGAAGCTTGTCAATTGCAGTGTTGTGCATAGTACTTCTGGATAATGACACTCTGCAGGCCTAATTTTCAATGACAGCTTCAGAAATTTAGAGTAGGTCAAAGGAAAAGGAGACATAATACTGGAAGGCGAGTGCAATATGTGAATGTAGCTGTAAGTGTACTGCATTGTAACTTAAATGACTGTTTTCCTCTAGTTTTTCAGTCTAGTACTATACTTCTGAGAGATTGCTCTATAACTGTGGGATTTGTGTTGTGGTGAGGTTTACATGAGGTTACCAAGTGAACAGTTCCCTTGTGCATTGTTAGATTCTATGTAGTTTTTGCCTCATGCCTTCTGGTCATCAGCCACCCTCCCACACACACACACACACACACATACAATCATACATGCTAATCGGTTATCTTTACCAAGTAATTTCTCCTGGTAACAGGATAAGAGCTGTTCTGAAGGAGATCATCTTTCTTGCAGCCACAATGGTACTTTCTACCTTCACTGGCACCCTGGCAATGAGGGTATATGATATTTTCTAATACTACCCCCGGTGTAGGGAGCCATGACCTGAGCTGTCATGAAACTTACTGAGACTTACAATACCTTCCCTACATAAACACTTGCTCCTGTACACCCACTATGAAAGCTATCACTAATTCTTAGTTTGTTAAGTGTAAACCTTCCTCCAGCACTGTGGATTTCCATCCCATCTCCTTGGCCAAGTGGACTGTACAGTATATAGTGTGAGGCTGACACTACAGTGCTGCCCCCCACCAACAAATATTAAAGAATGAACCACTAGGCCAGTCAACAGGGCTCTATCCTTCTGGACCACTGGCATTAAGCTAATAGATCATTTTTAGTTTGATGCATGTCACTGTGAGTCATATAAACAGCGGCTGAGAAATTTAAGAAAAAAAAAATCTAATTTTTTTTGTATGTACTTCTCTGGATTATGTCCTTCTCTTTAAGGCAAGCAAATAATACAGAGATTATCATGCTTACTCTTGTTATCCAAGTCATCTAATTTACACTTTGGTTTCCCTGTCCAATGTAATTTTCATTCATATATCATTTTCAGTCCTCTAAAATCAGCACACTGATTTATTACAAAAAAACAAAAAACAAAAGAAAAACTCTTACTGCTCTCTGTACAAATTTGTCTCATACTTGAAAGATTTAATATAGTGAGTTTTTCAGAGCAGCCTTTTGTACCTGTCTAAGATAATGTGCTATAACCACAAGATTTCAGCATGGTCACTCACTAACCATGACTATTGTTATTGTCTGGAGGACTGGATTAATTGAAAAAACACTAAAATGATATCACAGTAAGCAGACGTAGACTTGTAGTAGAGAACAACATTATCATTCTACCCCATCTCTTCATTAAATTCTTTTTTATCTCTCCTTTTTCAAAATGTTCATATGTTCCACCTTCTATGTGACATTTTTCCTCAAATCATATTATACTCAGTTTTCTGCACTCATGTTTCATAATTTTTTCCCCTTCATATTCGCATTTGCCCTTATTAAAACCAAGTCTAATTTATTTTGTATTTTCTGTACCCACTATTATAATCCTTTTAGTGTAGTATATTGTCTCTTTGTCGTTCAAATTATACACATGAAATGTTTCTTATTTAATGACATTGTTTTATAATATTGCACTGACACCGAATTAATGAAAACTGTATCTCAAAGATTATAACTTAGCTTGCTTAAATACAACATTAGAGTTATAATTTCACATTCTTTTTTAATGTAAGTTCGTTTCCCATTTTGATTTGGTTGAAACCGACCTAAAACACTGAGATGTGGCATTAAATAAATGTTAGAAAAATAAGTGAAATCAACACTTTTAGGATGACCATAGTATGGCCTTGGAAGATGCAGTGATCTTCTAGAACATGTATATAAAGAGAAAACTTTGTTTAGTATATATCTGAAGAGAAAAAACAGGGTTTTCATCTTGTTCAAAAGTACCACCAGTAAAAAATCATGTTCTGTACCATACAAGCTTAAAACAGTCTTGTATGCATTAGAGGAGAACACCTATTCAAGCTCTGGTAAAATGAATTATATTCTTTCTCTGCAGTGGTCTGGAATTGATCTACTGTAAAGATGTTGCTTCAAATCTGTCCTGCTGTATATAGTATGATCAAAGTATTGAAATGAAAAATTACACATGCCTTACTAATACTGGATTATTTGACAGTCCTCATATGTTCATTTCAAAACTATGAATCAACTTGAAATATGTCTTAGTAGGAATATATCTAATAAATAAATTAAAACATCATGAAACATGTATTGGGTCTGTGTTTAATTACAGATGTAAAACTTTCATCTTGCTCACATTTGCATTTTGACTGGAAAGAGTAAGTTATGTTTGGCTAAATATAAAATTCAGAAGAGATTTTATGCTACCATCTGGCATTAAAATTATTACTAATTTAACTGTGTTAATCACAAAAGTTTTTACATTATGAGGGACAACTGTTATGTTGTGTAAAACTTTCAAACTATATGCACATGCAGACAATACGTTCCTGGAGATTCATAAATGAGGCTTCCCCACTATCTGCTAAACCAACACTGTTTATAGTCTGTACACAATGATCCTCAGTGCTTATTAGCTATGCATGTGGCCAGGCCAGTCACTGGACAGCTACTCGTAATTGTGGCCAAATCACATTCCCATAGCTGTAACATGCTAGTTCACCTCATGGATAAAGTTAAGTACAAGTGGCAGAGGTCAACATTGGCAGTGCACAAGCACACCTAGTAATCGATGAGAGTTTGCATGTACAACGTTGATGTAATGTATGGCAAAAAAATATACATATAAGGAAATTTTCAATAGAAGAGGAAGTACCACTGATAGCTTAGGGTAGAGTAGAGATTATATTAGCAACAGAAATCAGAGAGCTAGAAATATGTGTACAGGAAGTTGGGCACAAAGCATGGAGGAAAAGCAGAATGGAATAGGTGGACATGAATCTAGAAGAATGTGAAACTTTCACAGGTGAGGTGGGTTACAATAAAGTAACTTGGTGATCCATCTTCAGCAGTCCTAGCAATATCAGAGTGTGAGCAATGGACCTGCACTATAATGTTAATGTCTTGAAATTATGAAAGAATGGAACATTGAGGACAGTTAACCAAACAGTTCAGTCCAAATCCATCCATCCATCCTCAACCCCTTTCCCATTTTTGCACTTGGGGTCAGGTTGTCACTTTAGTAGTGACAGTCATTTTGAGCCAAAGTTTTTCACTGCCAGGTAGCTAGCCCTGTTGATGTAGTTCAGTCGTACCACATACGCTCACACAGACTCTCACGTATGGCCAGTTTAGAGTATTCAATTTACCTACTGCATATTTGTGGAATGTGTGAGGAAACCAGAGCACCCAGAGTAAACCCGTGTGACCACAGGAAGGACATGCAAACTCCACACAGATGGCACCCCTGCTGAGAATCGAGCCTGAGAATATCTTGCTGTGAGACAACAACTCTAACTGCTGCAAATGACAGCATATAAACAGTTCTTGGCAAGGGCAACCACTGAAGCAGTCAGACTAATTGAAATGTAGTATATGTCCAAACTAATAGCAAGAAAAGAAAACTAGACTTCAAGGGAAATGAATGCATGACTTTCTTATTGAATGTTTCTATAGCAGTACATTGGCAAGGGGAAACCACTGCAGCAGTCAGAGTAAAAGGGATAATAAAACCCACATATTATGGAAATGTAGCACATAGGTAGACTGCAAACTGAACAATGTCAAATAACATAAAAACCTCATGGGGTCCAAAAGCCTCAACCAGTGCATTGACACAGAAATGAGTACACCAAGCCATCAAAAGATTTTATATAAAGGATCATAGGAAGTTACTAGGCTATTAGCTCTGAGGCCCTTATAAGACTAGCCAAGAGTTTAGCCCATGTTTAGACAAGTCAGCACCCAAAGCCCCTGCCCAGTAGGGACACGGGTGGAATCCTATGGGTGTATTTTCTGTTTCTCATCCAATTATCCAGGTTGCATTTGAAAAGGGACAATGAGGTACTCTGCTTGATGTGAAGAGGAAGTCTATTCCACAGATGGGGGAGTCTCTGGGACACAAATCTGTCCCACCACCAAGTCCTATTGATGTTACAGACCAGGTTGAGGTCACGCATGTGGGGTTACTCGAGTGGAGCTTGACTTGTGGATATGCAGTAGTCCCATCAAGGCAGGGTCTGCGATTGCTTTGTATGCCAGACAGAGGTCGCCTCTGAGGAATCTGTATGAAACTTTGTAGTGGGATAGGGCTTTTAGCCTGTGTATGGTAGATGTTTGAAGCCCTGGACTCTTCTGATCAGGAACCTCTTTGGTCTCTCCAGCTGCTGCATGTGTTTTGCAGGTTAGATGCCAAAGGGGGCATTGTACTCATTAATTTGCCTTATTAAGGAAGAATGCAGGAATATTATGACCTCCTTATCCCTAGATGAGGTACTCTTACTTATGAGGTGTGACATATGGAAAGCTTTCCATACAATGGAAGCAACATGGTGATCAAAAGTCAGGTTGCTATCAACCTGGGTGTCCAAATCCATCATGACTGATTGTGTGCTTAGGATGTTGTTATTAATGTGATAATATGTGAGGACATCACTCTCCCCAAAAGGATGATGATGCATTTTTTGGCATTCAGCTCGAGGCTATGTTTCTGGCAGCAGTCATTTGTTTGGGTGAGACCATCTTGGAGGATGTCCACATCACTTGGGGAATTGATGATCACTCCCAGCTTGCAGTCATCTGCAAACTTGGTCAGCTATAGCTCACTGGTTTTGGCCTGCACCTCATAAAAGTATATCCTGAATAACAGAGGCCTCAAGACTGATCCCTGGGATACGTCACTCATTATGGGTCTACTGCTTGAGGTGGGTACCCCTATTTTGATTAGGTTCTATGAACTAGTAAATCCAACAACCAAAAAGAACGCTTATCACCTCCGTGTCTTGAGACACTAATTTCCGTAAAAATAGCAGCAACCAAATGTAGAATAATATTGACAATAGTTAACAGTGAATAAAACTGGTTTTATTATAACAAAACCAATGATAAACGGTTAAGCGCGTTCACCTGCTCCACGGCAAGCTTCATCAGAACAATACAAAACAGAACTGTTGACATTTAAATAATTTATTTGGCGCCAAAAGCGCAATTTAAAAATGATACATTTAAAGACATATAACATAAATCAAAATAAAAACATTTATTATCCCTGCTGAATTGTTACGCTAAGCGTGTCCCTATAAACCTAGATAACTACTTGATATGTCAACAAAAATATTTCAACAAAGTTAAGACAGATACTGACTAGCCTACCTACATACGCTGTTTATTACATCTTCCCATACAATATGATGTATGATAATAATATATATTTTTTGGTGTTTTGTCATGTGACAACCCACTAAAAATAATACATGAATGCAGATATATTTAAATATACCAATTGATCTAGATAACATATTGTGAAATTTGTAAAAACTATTTATAAGAAACTATTTGTAAAAAATCATTCCATGACTAATAAAGGTTTTATTGAAATGACATCATTTAATCCAGGTATGGTGGAAGCATCAGTAAATATTTGCCACCAGAATTCTTTATATGATAATATTCTTTTATAATCCCCCCACAAGATCTATTTGAACACTATCCAATATTGCAAAATTAAAAGAATGCCTCTCACCATACTTTTTAATATGTCTATATAAGGCATTTTTTTCATCTTTGGTTCTAATACTATATATGTGTGCATAAATATGCCTATTAAATTTCCTTTCGGTCTTTCCAATATAGAAACCTGGACAGACCACACATTTTGCTAAATATATAACCATTTTGGTGTTACAGTTTCCATGTTGGAAACTAATTCTAGTCCTATTCACATTTTCTAACATAATACTTTGTTCCTGTAAAATTGTATAACATTGTTTGCAACTTCCACATTTTTTGTGTGTGTATTGTAAGGAACTTTATACCAATTTCCTCTCTCGAGGTAATTTTTGATATTCTGCCCCATCTTATTAACAAACTGGGGTCTAGTCCCTAAAATAGTAGCAATATCCTGGTCGACTAGAATAATATTCCAGTTGTTAGTCAAAATTTTCTTAATTTTCCCTATATGCGGGCCATGTTCCAAAACACACAATCTACCATATGTTTTACTGTCGTCAGAAGGATGATCACATTTATTACTGTTAGCCATATTATGGTAATTATAGCCTAACAGGGGCATGTATTTACTTCCCCATTCATAAATAACTCTTTTACTAACTCTAGACATTATATTCACATCATTCCCTCTATCCTTAAATAAAGATGTAATATATAAAACTTCCTCTAACATTTCAGAATGGTCAGATATCATTCTTATGGCGCATATAATTTGCCCTTTATAAATATTAAGAAATTGATTCCTTGGATGGTTACTGGTAAATTCAAGGTAACTGTTAGAAAATGTATTTTTCCTGTAGATTCTAGATTTGAAGCCTTTTTCTCCTTTTGAAACATAGGTGTCTAAATATGGAATACCTTGATGGTTACTGGATGATGTGAATTTAAGATGGTCACTACTCTGGTTCAAATAACCCAGAAATTGATCTAATAAAGTGACACTACCATCCTTATATAGACATATTAAAAAGTATGGTGAGAGGCATTCTTTTAATTTTGCAATATTGGATAGTGTTCAAATAGATCCTGGGGGGGGGGTGTTATAAAAGAATATTATCATATAAAGAATTCTGGTGGCAAATATTTACTGATGCTTCCACCATACCTGGATTAAATGATGTAATTTCAATAAAACCTTTATTAGTCATGGAATGATTTTTACAAATAGTTTCTTATAAATAGTTTTTACAAATTTCACAATATGTTATTTAGATCAAATGGTATATTTAAATATATTTGCATTCATGTATTATTTTTAGTGGGTTGTCACATGATAAAACACCAAAAAATATATATTATTATCATACATCATATTGTATGGGAAGAAGTAATAAACAGTGTATGTAGGTAGGCTAGTTAGTATCTGTCTTAACTTTGTTGACATATTTTTGTTGACATATCAAGTAGTTATCTAGGTTTATAGGGACACGCTTAGAGTAACAATTCAGCAGGGTTAATAAATGTTTTTATTTTGATTTTTGTTATATGTCTTTAAATGTATCATTTTTAAATTGCGCTTTTGGTGCCAAATAAGTTATTTAAATGTCAACAGTTCTGTTTTGTATTGTTCTGATGAAGTTTGCCGTGGAGCAGGTGAAAGCGCTTAACCGTTTATCGTTGGTTTTGTTATAATAAAACCAGTTTTATTCACTGTTGACTATTGTCAATATTATTCTACATTTGGTTGCTGCTATTTTTACAGAAATTAGCATCTCAAGACATGGAGGTGATAAGCGTTCTTTTTTGGTTGTTGGATTTACTAGTTCATAGAACATTTATTCTTCATTGTGTTCGGGTTGCTACCTCATGGAGTCTGATCAGGACGCTTCTATATGCACTCCCCCCAGTTCAGAACGAGGAGATATAGCTCAAGTACATGCAGAGCTAGCTGAACTGCGGATGAAGTGAGTAGACTGTCTCATTTACTAACAAAATTCGGCACCTTTGTTGCCGGTAGCTGCAATAGCGGTCTATGTAAGGGAAACCATTTGTCAACATTTCCAGCAGTTCTTCGTAGTGAAGTTACTTCTGCTAGGCCACTTGGGGCATTCAATAACAGTACGGATAATACTAATGGCATTCCCAACTATACCTTACATTCCCCTGGGATCCCCAATGGACAGGGGACAGCCAGTGGACATGTTAAACTGATAGAGTTACCAGCTTCTTTGCTGTGTACTGACTTACGTAATAGCAGCAGGTTGTGAACTTCGGATTTTACGTTTGATTTTTCCTTTGGAGACTATGATGAAGAAGCTAAGCATGTGGGTACTAAACCTAAGAGAATGTTGCCTAAAATGACTTATGCTAATACAGATAGTGGAGCATCTACTGGCAAAGGTACTGTTACAGCATCTGATAAACATATTACAGCAGACAAAGCATGTGGCAACACAAACAATTTATTAAAAGAGTTTGGACAGTAATTGCATTTTTGATAATAAAACCACAGACAATGAGATAGGAGGATCCTCTATACCAAAGGGTACACTCAAGGATATTGTTTATTCCTTGGGTAAGAAATTGAACAATATCAATAATTTGAAGTTGGACAATGCCTATTTAACTAAATGTATTGAAACCAATATAGTTCCTATGGGACTTAGGTTTTTTAAGTATCCAGTGGGGATTGAATTATCTGAAAATATTATACAGCAATTGAACTCATTTTTTGATCAATGTGGTATAAAATTTATGCAAATGGTAATTAAGTGTAATGATGAAAAGTTGGCTAAACTTATGCATAAAGTGGAAGAGTTGAATGAGCTGATTAGAAATTACTTATTGTTCCCGCAATGGGAAAAATTATATGTTAAACAGTTCAATATGGCCGACAATTCCATTAAAAAAACATATATATGTAAGAATAAAACTGCGGTGGTGGTGCTACAGTAGCATTGTCACCTCACAGTTAGACATTGCCCGTTCGATCCTCAGTTAGAGCGTCTTCTGTGTGGCGACATGCGTGAATGGACATTCCTTCATGGAAGGTTGTGCGTTAGGCCCGGCAAGCCAGCACGTAAAACTCTACTGCCAATCATTAGCGGACCAGAGTTCCGCTGTGGCGACCCCTAACCGGGAAAAGCTGAAAGACACAAACAATATACGTAAGACTAAAAAATTTCATAGAGACATTGAGCAATACAATAAGGGTAAAGTTTATTCTTGGGACAAGAGTAAGGGTATTTATAAGGATTTCAAGTATACTCATACTGATGTTCCTGACAATAGTAACTCCCATTATATACATTAAAGGGAAGAAAAACCCTATTTTTTTCAAGTGGACAACAGAGGGAAACAAACAGATTGGAAATAGGGGGGGAGATTGGAGACCACAAAATTACTAGGAGAATTATGGGCATCACCAGTATATAAGGGATATGAGAGACTCACAAATGAGGGAGGGGAGAAGATATTGACCTCCAATGACAACATTGTTAACAATACAAGAGAGAGTAAAGTGAAAGAAGGTATTGTATACACTTATAGGAACTTTAACATCTACAACTATGCAGACTTTTCATTAAATGTCTTTTATTTTGATTTACTCTCTAAGGGGATGAAATTCATCCCTACTACTAAATTCAGACTTGTGGACTGCATTAGTGAGATCAAGAGGTATATTAGAAAACTCAATTTGGCAGTAATGTTTAAGGACTCTACAAATTATTCTAGATCTTACAATAAAGATGCAGTATCCAAATGTTTAAGAAAGAAGAGCACATTTGTGCCCCCTATGCATCCCATCATCTCGACATATGACAAGTTTGTCATCCAACAGATATATAAGTTACAGAACCACATTTGTGGTACTAAGACCAACTTCAATCTATCGTTGGAAGAATATAGGGTTCTTCAAGAACTGAGGAAAGATAGAAACATCAGGATTATGAAACCCGACAAAGGGGGTGGTATTGTCATATACGACAGTATGGTATATGCCTCCAAACTGCATGATCTATTATATACATCAGGAAACTACGAGGTAGTTTCTCTTAATGAAATCAATATAGCATATAAAAGTATAGACATGCATTTGGAAGAATTTTTGATAGACAACAGGATTACGGAGGACACTTATCAATTTATTAAAGTAGAGTATCCCACTTTAGCATCAATAGTAGGGATCCTGAAAGTTCATAAAGATATAGAATCCCCCCCATTTAGACCAATCATCTCAGGTAGTAAATCGAAAACGTTTCCTATGGGTTCAGTTATTGATGTTTATCTCAAACATATTTATGAAAAAATACCACATTTGGTTAAAGAGTATTGGGAATTTTTGAAAAATTATCCTGTATATCTTTGGAAGGATGATTTACTGTATGTTACTATAGATGTCATAGATTTGTTTTCATGTATTTCAAAAGATAAAGGTTTAGAAGCATTTGCCAACAGTATTAACAAGTATGCAGACATAGAATGGGACAAAGTTTGTTTATTATTGGACATGATGTCATTGGTATTAGAACATAATTATATATATTATGAGGGAGAATTTTTCAGGCAAACCAGGGGCATAGCTATGGGAGCAGCTTGTGCTCCCATATACTCCAACCTGGTTATGCCAGACTGTGAGGAAACTATGGTGTTTAAAAGTGTATATATGAAACATATTAAATATTATTCTCGTTACCTGGATGATATTTACATACTATGGGATGGTAGTGTCACTTTATTAGATCAATTTCTGGGTTATTTGAACCAGAGTAGTGACTATCTTAAATTCACATCATCCAGTAACCATCAAGGTATTCCATATTTAGACACCTATGTTTCAAAAGGAGAAAAAGGCTTCAAATCTAGAATCTACAGGAAAAATACATTTTCTAACAGTTACCTTTAATTTACCAGTAACCATCCGAGGAATCAATTTCTTAATATTTATAAAGGGCAAATTATACGCGCCATAAGAATGACATCTGACCATTCTGAAATGTTAGAGGAAGTTTTATATATTACATCTTTATTTAAGGATAGAGGGTATGATGTGAATATGATGTCTAGAGTTAGTAAAAGAGTTATTAATGAATGGGGAAGTAAATACACACCCCTGTTAGGCTATAATTACCATAATATGGCTAACAGTAATAAATGTGATCATCCTTCTGACGACAGTAAAACATATGGTAGAGTGTGTGTTTTGGAACATGGCCTGCATATAGGGAAAATTAAGACAATTTTGACTAACAACTGGAATATTATTCTAGTCGACCAGGATATTGCTACTATTTTAGGGACTAGACCCCAGTTTGTTAATAAGATGGGGCAGAATATCAAAAATTACCTCGAGAGAGGAAATTGGTATAAAGTTCCTTACAATACACACACAAAAAATGTGGAAGTTGCAAACAATGTTATACAATTTTACAGGAACAAAGTATTATGTTAGAAAATGTGAATAGGACTAGAATTAGTTTCCAACATGGAAACTGTAACACCAAAATGGTTATATATTTAGCAAAATGTGTGGTCTGTCCAGGTTTCTATATTGGAAAGACCGAAAGGAAATTTAATAGGCGTATTTATGCACACTTATATAGTATTAGAACCAAAGATGAAAAAAACGCCTTATATAGACATATTAAGAAGTATGGTGAGAGGCATTTTTTTAATTTTGCAATATTGGATAGTGTTCAAATAGATCCTGGGGGGGGGATTATAAAAGAATATTATCATATAAAGAATTTTGGTGGCAAATATTTACTGATGCTTCCACCATACCTGGATTAAATGATGTCATTTCAATAAAACCTTTATTAGTCATGGAATGATTTTTACAAATAGTTTCTTATAAATAGTTTTTACAAATTTCACAATATGTTATCTAGATCAATTGGTATATTTAAATATATTTGCATTCATGTATTATTTTTAGTGGGTTGTCACATGACAAAATACCAAAAAATATATATTATTATCATACATCATATTGTATGGGAAGATGTAATAAACAGCGTATGTAGGTAGGCTAGTTAGTATCTGTCTTAACTTTGTTGACATATTTTTGTTGACACATCAAGTAGTTATCTAGGTTTATAGGGACACGCTTAGTGTAACAATCCAGGGTTAATAAATGTTTTTATTTTGATTTATGTTATATGTCTTTAAATGTATCATTTTTAAATTGCGCTTTTGGCACCAAATAAGTTATTTAAATGTCAACAGTTCTGTTTTGTATTGTTCTGATGAAGCTTGCCGTGGAGCAGGTGAAAGCGCTTAACCGTTTATCGTTGGTTTTGTTATAATAAAACCAGTTTTATTCACTGTTGACTATTGTCAATATTATTCTGCATTTGGTTGCTGCTATTTTTATGGAAATTACCGTCTCAAGACACGGAGGTGATAAGCGATCTTTTTTGGTTGTTGGATTTATTTTGATTAGGTGGGTTCTACCAGTAAGCCAGTTTGCTACCCATCTGATAATATATAGATTGATACCTAGTTGAGAGAGTTTGTCTAGTATGCCCGAGTGGGGAATAGTGTCGAAGGCCTTGGCCAGGTCAAGGTAGGCAGTGTGCACCATCTTCCCTTCATCCATGGCTTTGGTGACTGTCTCAAAGAAGTCAGCCAGATTTAACAGACATGACCTTCCCTTGACAAAGCCAAACTGTGTGGGGTCGAGTGTTTGGAGGTTGCCAATGTCCCTGTTAAGGAGGTCCATGATAATCCATTCCATGGCCTTGCAGATCAGGCTAGTTAGGCTGATGGGTCTATAATTTCCCAGATCGATGAATGCTCCACCTTTGTGCAAAGGGATGACAGTGGCTGTCCTCCACTCAGCTGAGATGAAGCCAGTACTCAAGCTTTGGTTGAATAGGGTGCTGCAAGTTCATTTGAGTTAATGTAGGATGCAGCCTGGGATGTTATTGGGTCCCATGGAGGCTGTATTATTTGCCTTTGAGAGGGCAGTGATGACCTGTTACCTAGATATAGGGGGAGGGGGGCAGGTACTGGGGATGTCCTGATTTGCTAATGGGGAGGGACAGAGGGGTGAATTTTTCACTGAATCTGTCAGCCAGTAGGTTGGCTATATCTACACCATTTGTGTATGTGGTGTCCTTGACCATCAGTTCTGAACAGCTCCGGGTGCTTCCTTTGAGATTGTGGACATATATGAAGAAAGCCTTATGGTTGTCTCTAGTAGATGTGGCCAATTTGGACTTGAAGTTTGCTTTAGAGGATTTCACTCGTGCTCTTATTTGCTTGCTCAGGCTAAGGAGAGATTGCTTTCAACTGGGAACCTGCTCCTTCTTGGTCCTGGACAGCAATTTTTTCCTTTTGTTATATAGTTTATTTATTGCAGATGTCCACCGAACAGGCTTACTCTTCTTTGCGGAGAATGACTTTTTTCTGTCAGGTATTCCTGATTCCATGCATCTTTATACGTGCTCGTATACTACTTTTTTGTAGTAGTAGCTTTGTTTTTTTGGGATTTAGAATTAGTTAGTTGCCGGTTAGCCATTTTTCTTCAGATAAGAAGCTATGTTGAGTAGCAGAGAGGAGGTTAGAGAAATTGTCAGAACAGGTAGCATATTGTGTCAGGGAGGATGCTGTACAGGAAGTATGCAGTTTGTTTGTGAAAATATTAGACTAGAGGACCAGGAATCGAGCCTTGAGGCACCCCAGTTTAGATTGGTAAGTAAGGGAAGCAGGTAGCCTACCATCTTACTGATAGTTGTCTATTAGAGAAATAGCTAATGAACTGTTTTATAGTAGAGGGAGATAAGTTGAGTTGTGATAGTTTATCAAAAAGTTTGCAGTGTGATATTGTATTAAATGCTTTAGAAAGGTCAAGAAAGAGGCAAGAAACCAGTTAATTTTTGTCCATGGCTTCGGCAACGGTTTGAGTAAATGACAGTAGAGCATTAGCTGTATTATGATGGGGTTTGAAGCCATGTTGTGTAGGGGTTAGAAGGTTATTATCTAGAGCTTCTTAATAAGCTGTCTGTGAATGGATTATTAAAAAAATGTAGGTAGCAGAGAGAGGATAGCAATGAGTCTGTAGCTGGATGGTTTATTGCTATTGCCTCCCTTGTGTAATGGAGTGCTAAAGAATGATTTCTATATATCTGGGACTGTGGATTCTTGAATAGATCTATTGATCAGGATGGAGATGGGTTAGGCTATTGAGTGAATGGGTAGTTTAAGAAAGAGGGGGGAAGGTTGTCAGAAGAGGGGGAGCATAGCTTCAGCTTAAGCAGAACAGATTTGATGTAAGATGTCAGGATGGGGTCAAGTGTGAAAGAGGGAGTAATTGTAAAATGTGGAGTGGGATCATCTATTTATTGTTGTGAACATTGTAGGTGAGTGTGAGAATAGATTCAATAAGGTATGAATTTATAAGAGTGCAGTTTCAAGGGGGGGTTGTCGGGGTAGGGGTTGGGGGTAGAAGGGTTGCCTGAGTGCCAAAATGTTTATGGGTTAGACTTATGGGCGAGTTGGGCATTGGAGTATAATTTTTTCTTATCTATATTGATGTGTTTTTTAGCGAGATTACATAGTTGTTTATAGGTTTGGAGAAGAGAAGGTGATTTAGTTTTATTCCGTTCTTTCCAGGTGCTGTCTCTTTTTTGTCATAAGAGTGAGTGTATCTTTTGAGAGCCGGGGGTGTGGGTTGTTTTGATTCTTACTTTTCTGAGAGGTGTCAGGGAGTCAAGGATAGGGAGAAAAGTGTAACTGAAATGAAGAACAGCATCATTTAGAGGGATGTGTTTCAGAATTGACCAGTCTGTAGAGTTTAGCATGTGATCAAAGGTCTCACTGTTAAAAGTGGAAAGACTGCGACAATCTTTATAGAGATGGTATTTAGGTAACTGAACAGCATGCCTAAGAACTCAGATAAGAAGGTGATTGCTAAGGAAGTCTGTTAGCGTAGTAGGGTATTGATAGATATTAGGGTCAGTTGTTAGGATCCAGTCAAGAGTGTAGATACTACGATTGTTTTTATTGAGTCTAGTAGGTGTAGTAAGTAGCTGATGAAAGCCATGTAGGTTGATGGTGAGAGATGGACGGGTTGTAGATAGTTTTAGCCAGTCGATGTTAACTACTAATAGCCAGTTCATAGTTTGTTCCAAGGATTACTTATCATTTTGGCATAGGGCAAGAAATGTTATTCCTCTGTGGTTATATATAACCATGATGTTGTTCTCTGCCAACTGTTATGCAATCTATGAACAGAGAAGGATAATACTTGCTCTTTTACAAACCCTTTTTGGTATGTTTTTGTGCTTCTCTAGTTTTTGACCATTTTGCAAGTTAGAAATGGGAGTACACAACAGAGATGGAATAGGAAAGTACACTGAGGATGTAACACAAGGTGAGGTACTAGGGAATGAGCTGGATGGATGTAGGTTAGGAGCATATTTGACAACTTTTTAGTTCAACAATGGCAGATGATTCCATGATTACCTTTTGATGTACAGTGTCAAACTCCCAGACACAATGTACACAGCTATGATATGGATGTTTCATTTCAAGGGAAAATAATACATGCAGTTGAATGTGCAATCCTTAAAAAAATAAATACAGTATGCGAGAGATGCACATACACAATTTCAGTGGAGGCAAAAATCTTGCATACAAATAAGGTTGTCAAGAATACACATACTATATTCACAACACAGTGTGTTCACCACATACATAGAGCAACCTATGCTGAAGCAGTAAAAAGCAATCTCCCAAATCTCAAAGACCTCCTAAACCAATAAACAGCCAAGACCTATACTCACCACAACAAAAAACACTACACATATGCCTACACCCAGAAGAACTGAACACCAGAGTCCATAAGGCAAGCCAGCACATTACCCAAGACTCTTGTCTTAGGAGACTCCATTGCATAACACACAGATGTCCCACTCACCAGAATGAACAATGAGAAAATAACAGTTATGTGCTTATCTGGAGCCACGATTTGCCAAGCTATGCAAGGACTCAGCTCACTACACTACACAACAGGTACCAGTATGATTCAGTCAAAGTCCATGTGAGAGTTAATGATCTGAGGTGCACTTACTTTAAATGAAAAGAGACCTTGTTGAGCTCTCTGAATATGTGTCTCATGCAGGTAGCTGTCTGACATTGAGCAGCACTCTATCTTCACCAATGATAATGCCACAGTATGAACAAAAGATGATTGACTTCAATAATATTTTAGTATTTGGTGTCTCTCCAGGGGAATTCTATATTTGTCAGCGTGGGAGGACATGGGTAACAGACCACATTGCTTTTCAAAGGATGGTCTGCACCTGTCTCCCTTAGACTCCCGAATATTAGCTAAAAAATCATCCATCCCCTTAGAGCCATTTTTGGGCAATGCCAAATTGACAAACCAACTGATAAAGCAAATAAAACCCAAATAAACCTAAAGGTTTTACTGCTCAATGTTAAAAGCCCAAACAAGGAACTCCATACATTACAAGCTCTGGTCATTCTGAAGAATATAGACGTCTGTGCAGTCACCGAGACATATTTTAAATCTACATAAAATATTCTGGCAGAGCAAGGCTTCTGTACCTTCTACATATTTAGACCATTAGCTGCTTAGACAGGGACAAAAGGTGTAGGAGTCTTAAATTATGTTAGCAACAAGCTTATCTCTACACAGGGTAAACAAGACAATGCTCTGGAATTTATCCATGTGTAAATCACTGTAGACAAAGTCCCATACCATATCCTAACAAGCTATAGGTCATTCTCTGTGTCCATAGAATCCCATAATTTTACTTAGACCTACTAGAGATACTCACCATTAAACTAAATACCCTAATTCTTGGGAGACTTTAACTACCTCTGTATAGACTGGGTGCAATATACAGCCTCAGACTTGCAAGCACAATAATTCAGGACACAAAAAACCTTGATCAGGTACTATGCATGCCCACAAGAGTTCAAACATAATGGACTTGGTACTCCCTAATATGGGACAGTGTTGGAACACTAGATCCAAGGATTTAATTTTTGATTGTGACATAAATAATACATGTTGGCTAGACGGACATGTGGCTCAGGATCCTCATGCTCTGGAACAGGCTTCCCGTCCATGTGAAGCAGAGTCCATTCCTAACCATATTTAAGCGTACCCTTGACCAGTGGATGGAAAATTGGAAATTCACCCAGGTGTAATGTTGACCAAGAGCTCTGTGTATGGTTTCTGACCCCCTTACTCTATGGTAAAGCTGTAACTGCTGTTTATAAATTGTCTGATACTGATTATTTAAACTATGATAGGGTAAAACAATGTAAAACAATGTTCATTGAACTGTTATAAGTTAACACCTGAGGCTTACAGAAAAAAAGTTTTGTGAGCATAGATGCAAGGCAGATGAAAGTGTGTGTGTGATTATATTGATGATTTAAGCACTTATTTTCATAGGTGGGTGAGTGGGTGTCAGGTCACCACTTTTGAAAGACTGTTGAACCTTTTGGTGAGGGAACAAGCCATTAATACTTTGCCAGAGGACATGAGAATCTGGTTGGCAGACTGGGAGTGTAATCTGCAAATGAGCTGGGGAGAAATGGGGATCTCTACTTAGCAAGCAGGGAATTACTGCACAAGAAGCGGATACTCAGTGCTGCAGCTGGATATAAGGGAACCCATGGTGGGCAGCCTAAATTACCCCAACAGAGTCTACCAATAACAGGGGAAGCCACTAGGTCAGGTGCATGACCAGGATCAGGGGTTAGATGTTTTAAATGTCACCAGAGGGGCCATATAGCATACAAATGTCCACTGAAGCAAGGTGGGGAACAAAATGTGAGGGATCCAGCAAGTGGAAATAAAATAACAGTCTGCCAGTAGTAAGTTGTCTGGAGGAAATGATTTTGATAATGCAGTAACGTGTGTGCATGCTGTTACATGCAGTTAGGCTTGTAGACAGGAATGTAGGTCTGATAGGATGAGGGAACCCAGACATACCACACACCTGAATCTGGGGCTGATGGTGTGGCTATTTAAGGGAGGGAGCTACCCTTTAGCAGTGAGCCTGAAAGTGAGACAGATCTGCTAATAGGTGCTGATGCTCCCATGGACAGGGTGACTGCAAGGACAGAGGGGAGTGGTAGTTCCTAGGCTAACAGCCAAGCACTGCTATCAGAAAATACTAGTCTTCCTGTGGAAGGGGAGCTGGGAGGAGTCACAAAGGAGAAATTGCAACAGGTTCAGCTTTCAGACCCAACCTTATGAGGTTTGAGGGAGGTAGCTAAGGAGGTACCTGATGCTCAAGGAAAAGGGGAGTCTGTGTACTGGGACAAAGGGTTACTGTATACAGAGTGGACCCCTGAGGGAGGGCTAGAGGGTGAGGTAATATAGCATTCGGTACTGCCTAGAGCCTACTGTCTGACACTTCTAACCCTAGCCCATGACATTTCTTTTGCAGGACATATGGGCATAAAGCATACCAAGAGACGTATTATGCAGAACTTTTATTGGCCTGGGATTGGAAAGGATGTAACAGGGTACTGTATGGCCTGTGAACAGTTCTAAAAGGTAGGGGATAAGTTCAACGCTCCATTGGTGCCTTTGCCTGTGATTGAGGAGCCATTTTGGAGGGTAGCTATGGATATTGTGGGGCCTCTGAGTACCCCAAGTTCCACAGGGAAGAAGTATATCCTGGTGGTAGTAGATTATGGTAATAGATATAATAAAAATCACTTGACCACTTCACCACACAAGTATTGAATAAGAAATATAACCAAACAGCAAGAAGCAGGACCACAGAAAAAAGAAGTCTGAATTTTTACTTCACCACTGGTGCCTCGGCCATTCGCCTTCAACGGATGAAAAACAGTGTCAAACAACCAACATTTATACACAGGTTCAACCCCAATCAATTCAATGAATTAAATTAATTAAATTAATTAAACAATTAAATAGCATATTCCACTTTTTACATTTTTAAAGTGCTACCAACATATTTACTAAAAGCCACCATCATGAACATTGAACATGACTTTTTAAATGTTATCATCTTTTAAATAACCTATCTAATATTGTTAAATATAATAGTAAATTCAATACATTTTACTTATTCTTTAAATATTTATAGAAAACATTTAAATTCAAAATCTTAAATACAAACAAATAAGCTGTTAATTCACACATTTTTTTACAAATTTACCTCAAGATTAAGACCTCTGGGAAATAACGTTCCATAATTAAGAATGAACTTACTTTCTAATTCATTCAGCCTCTTCACTATATCACCCCTCTAGATGAAACAGGTTGTGCCAAAATACTAAAGAAAAAAGAACATATGCTGCCCCCATGAATGTTCACAAAATGCACAGCCACTGGACTCTTCATGTTCCTATTATTGATGTCCCTCAAATGGTCCATAATCCTGACATTCACCAGCCTCTTATAGGTTCATAGGTAGGTACTATGCTATCAGCCCAAGGGCCTATGTAAGCCTAGCCAGCAAGGTTCCAAAACTTACGCCACCCAAGAAAGTTATTTTCCTGTGCCACTGTTGAGCAGAGACACAGAAGTGATCCCCGGGGTGTATTTCCTATTTCCCATCAACTCATCAAGATTTTTCTTGGAGTGCTAATGAAGAACTTTGCTTGACATAGATGGGTAGCTTGTTCCAGAGCATAGGAAGTCTCTGGGACAGGAATCTATCCCTCTAGCATGTCCTGTTTATTGTGGTGACAAGGTTTATGTCCCTAGAGTGTGTAGCTTGGGGGGATTGGGATTTCTTTAGGTGTAGCATGTCCAACAGCTCTGGGTTTGACATAGCTTTATATGTTAGGCAGAGATCACCTTGGAGTAGGTGATATGCTATGGAGTAAAGCTGGAGGTTTTTGAGGCGGTCAGTGTAGGGCATTTGTTTGAGGCCAGTAATCCTCTTTGTGAAGTACTTCTGTGGCCTTTCCAGCTGCTGCAGATGTCTTGTGAGGTACATTCCAAAAGGGGTGTTAGTTTTGACATTGGTACAGCCACATCCTACAATATAAACCACCCCACAAGAGTTGCAACCAAAATTACCCCTACAGGTGAATCTTTTTCCATTAATACATGTGCCAGAAATATTTTTAATAAGACTACATACTTTACAGCGTCTACAACCAAAAACTCCAATAGATGCTTCAGGAGCACTTATTTTAGGCATATTCAACAATTCCTTTAAATATGCATAACCCCATATGAAAATTTTACATGTTTAGGAAATAAGTTTCCTACTACCACATCCTCACAAATAATGTACCAAAAATCCAGAATTGCTTTTTTCATCACTTCTGAAAAACCAGAATACCAAGAAACAAAGAACAACACTTTGTCATCAAAGGCATTAGTATCCAAATGCTCATACGTAACAAATGTGTTCCTTTTCTCACCTACATCTTCTTCCAAATGTCTCATCATAAGCCTGACATAAGTGCTCCACCTTGTATTCCCATTTTAAAAGCCTATCCCTTGCTTCCAACACAAACTTATTTTTAAAATTTTCCTCAGAAGTATTCCGAATAATTCACTTGAATTCACCCAAAGGTAAAGATTTCACCAAATGAGGGGGGGTGGGTGCATGCTGTCTGCATACAAGAAATTAACTGATGTATTTTTCCTAAAGGTTTATACTGAACTTTATTACTATTATCCATGTAAAGTACTACATCAAGAAATTGAATACAAGATTCACTTTTTGTCATAGAAAATTTCAAACCATGATTGTTTTGATTTAACGCCTTAAAAATGAATCAAATTCACTGACATCACCCCTACACAAAAAATTAAAATCATCTATAAAGTGTTTATAAACCAAAATATTTTTCTTGAAACATTCAGAACAATAAATTAATGTTTTTTCAAAGTATCCCATATACAATATAGCATAAGTTGGGTCATAAGAAGCCCCCATAGCTGAACCCTTATGCTGTAAGAATACCTCACTCTCAAATTTAAAATAATTATGAGTTAAGCAGAATTCAAGCAACCTAGTAACAAAAGCAGTTTTAGGCCCATCACCCATAATATTCCAAATGGCTTCAAGACCCCATTTAGTCTGAATGTTAGTGTAAAGTGAATTTGCATCTACAGCCACCCAGTAGAAGTCATCTTGCCATTCCACTACACTAACCAACTTATAAAGTTCTTCAGTATTAGTAACATGTATTTACGATTTTGTATTTAAATGTTTTCTATAAATATTTAAAGAATAAGTAAAATGTATTGAATTTACTATTATAATTAACTATATTAGGTAGGTTATTTAAAGGTTGATAAAATTTAAAAAAGTCATGTTCAATGTTCATGATGGTTGCTTTTAGTAAATATGTTGGTAGCACTTTAAAAATGTAAAATGTGGAATATACTATTTAATTATTTAATTAATTTAATTCATTGAATTGATTGGGGTTTGTACCTGTGTATAAATGTTGGTTATTTGACACTGTTTTTTATCTGTTGAAGGCGAATGGCCGAGGTACTAGTGGTGGAGTAAACATTCAAACTTCTTTTTTGTGTGGTCCTGCTTCTTGCTGTTTGGGTATATTTCTTATTCAATACTTGTATGGTAATAGATGGCCTGAGGTGGTGGCTCTGTTCTCCATCAAGGTGGAGACAGTGGCAAATGCTTTGTTGGAGATTTTCAGCAGGGCAGGTTTGCCAGGAGAGGAGCTGACTGATAGAGGTGCCAATTTCATGGTGGACCTGCTGGCTTGTCGGTGGAAGTGTTGTGAGGTGAAGCACCTAAAGACCACCCTCTACCACCCCCATACTAATGGTCTTGAGAAGAGGTTAAACTATACACTAAATACCATGTTTTGGGCATATGAAGACCAGTTTAAGAGAGTGGACAAATATTTGCCCCATCTACTCTCTGTATGCAGAGAGGTACCCTGACAATCCACAGGTTTTTCACCCTTTGAGTTGCTGTATGGTATAGGGTAAGGGGGCCTTTAGATTTGAGATTCGTGATGAGTTGGAGGATAAGTGTGAATCCAACAAGGAGTCTGTTGTGGTATAGCTTCTAAACCTCAGGACAAGGCTTATGGAGCTCATGGGCTTCACAAAGAAGAACCTGGCAGAAGCCCAACAGTAGAAAAAGGTCTCGTATGACAGGAATGCTTGAGCCCGAGAGTATGGTGTGGGACAACAAGTTATGGTGCTTATTCCAGTCAGATGCAATAAGCTGCAGACAGCTTGGGAGAGGCCCTTAGAAGTAGTAAGGAAGGTTAGCATTGTTAATTACATGGCGAATCTGCTATACAGGAGGCTGGGGACACAAATTCTAATATATTAACACGATGAAGCCTCAGCATGTCAGGGAAGTTCTAGGCAGACTACAAAGGACAGGATTGACTATTAAGCTCAGTAAGTATCAGGTGGGTATGGCCGAGATCTCTTACCTGGGAGATAAAGGACATAGAGTAAGGAGGTGTAAAATTAAGCCACAACCTGCCAAAGTGGAAGCTATTCAGGTGTGGCCTGCCCCTGTTACCAAAAACAAGTGAGGACATTCTCTGGGATGGCGTGGTACTATAGAAGGTTTGTTCCCAATTATAGTACAATAGCTGCTCCCCTCATATACCTGATAAGGAAAAACAGGCCAGATAAGGTAGTGTGGACCCCAGCCTGTGAGCAAGCATTCCAAAAGCTTAAAGTGGCTTTGGGAGGACCCCCTGTGTTAGCCAGTCCAAATTACAACAATACAAATACAAATGGACTCTTGAGAAGATGCAGCTTAATGTGTTCCCAGACAGGCCCATTTCCCCTAAACAACATTTTTCCAGGGTCACTCGAAAAACTAGCTTGAGTCTTAGTGGGGGAGAGATGTGATGATATAAGTTATTGCCATCTGTACCAGGAAGAATAGGGCAGTGCATGTTTAACATATGCCAGCATAGTCAGCCGGAGTTTTGTAAATAATTTTGTGTCATTTGACTATCACACTGACTTGTACAGATGCTTGTGTTAAAATGTATTAAGAGTGTTGTTATAACAGATCAAATGTTTATGTTTAAGCAAAGAATTCTGGAAGGGAAGAGTAGACATTTTTGAAATTGTTCTATAGCTTTCAGATACTGCAACAGATCTTAGCAAGGCTTACCTTGCCTTGTGGAAGTGAGCTTCTCATCTTGCCTTGCTGAATTAATTCAGTTAGCTAAGGAAAAGTTATTCTTTTGATAGTCAAGAAATACAGTGACATTTATTAAATATTGTTTTTCTGCATCTGTGTGAATCTGTCCAACTGTGTTATTTTTATTTCTCCTGTGAATGAAACTCTGGTGTTTATTGTACTTAGATATTTGCTATTCTCGTGTTTTTCTATTTTATTATTTATTCAATATTTGTATACCTTTTATTGTGTCTGGTCTTTTAGAGAATACTTACAACATCTTTAGAATACTTGTGCTTATTTTAGTGATGCCGTGGCCACTCCGAAGAGCCTTGCTGTTTTGGTTAAACTCTACCATGTATATTAGTATTGATTTTATTTAGCATAATTGGATACCCTTGTAAGAGCCTGAGAGTAGATGAATGTTAGCAGCATAGTTAACTTATAGTCTGGGCAGAAGGCGTACAGCTAGTAAATCTGTACCAACCTCTCCCGGGAGTGTGTGTGTGAAAATCAAAAACCCTGGTGTGGGTGTTTCAGCTACTTGGAACTAGGACACAGTGCTCCAAAGTGAGTCTTGTTTGGTATCTGGAGAGATGGATAGTCCAGCCCCAAGTCTAGAGTGTGTCTCCTGTGTGCTCTTGGAGGAAACTGTGCTTGATGCGGAAAGCTGCATCTTAACATACTGTATAAATCCATTCCTGTTTTTAGTGACCATCTCTCACCTGTGTCAGTGGTGAGGATTGACGCTCCTTGAATACTTCTCCATCTGTATAGTGGTGGCATGCAGAAGCTAAAGTCAAACATACTAATTCTAGTAAGGCATGCCAGTACTGACAGTTGTGGTCCTGCTGTATAAATGTTGTATATCAATACTTTTTAATTGTTACAACAACTTTCAGTGCGCACAGCTTTCATAAGAGCATCTGGGCTTAAGCCACTCTCTCTTAGATGCTCAAATTTATCCCTATACATCTCCCCGTCTTTTTCAGTCAAAGAAGAGTCAGAGATAAATAAACAGCAGAATAAAAAAGTGGTTTCATGCATTGGTGGGATATTTGGTTAGAGACAGGGTTCTATATTTACAATACATAGGTAGTGATGCCTTAACTTCATCTTCCCATTGCCCAAAGAGGTCAGGTTTGTGGCGACTCAAGTCACTGTAGTGGTGATTCAGTTGCATGATGCATGGCACAATAATCAGCTGTAGGTACTGCACTGTTATGGTTCCAATGACACTCTAAGTTATGAAAAATAACAGTCCTCCATCACTTTTCTTGCTGATGGTTATATTAACTCAAAAAATGACCCCATATTCTGATTTTTATAGATAGTGTGGCTGTTGCCTTCAAGCTGCCTTCTATACACTGTGGAACACCCACCTCTCAAAATATTGAACAGATGGGTACTATGTGCAGCACTTGCTCACAGCTTACTAACAACTACAACTAGGAATCTCACAGCATGGTTAACATGTGGCATATTAAAGTTATGAAATGTTATTATTATTTACTTTTATTTAAAACATTGGTAAAACGTATCTTTTTAATCAGGAAATGCAAGAAAAATGCCTCTTTAAAACTTGTATTGCAGAAAATTCCTTATAATGAGATACACTTGAGAGGTATGAACATGACAATTTTCCTAACCCTGTAATCTGGGCTTTCTGCATATATACAGAGCTGACCTCAGGTGCTCAGGCATGTGCATGGCATCATGTAGAACTAAACACAGAGTTTATCAGGTTTGCTTGCTGTGCAAAACTGAGAGATTAAGAAACAATAATGAGATGAGCTCATCTTGCCCAGAGAAGGTAATGTACACAATTGCACTGTGGACGATGAACTTGTGTTCAAATCCTGCTTCTTGTTACCAAAATGAATTGTTCGTACAGAAGATTATCTGCTTACATAATGTATGTGGCAATTTATAAATCCTCTTATTTGTTTAAATAGTAGCTTAATGTAATGTGTTTATTGTAAAGTGTAGAAGTGTTGTCAATTTTTCAGTGTATCGACATATATTGGCCAAAACTCTCTGACTAGGTACATTGGAAGAGTACTGACCATAGTAGCATGGAGGCATCTTAAAGTAGGTTCTAGCAATGTAAATGTGCCATACACCAGTATACTGTTCTGTTCCTTAAAACAGTAACAGAGCAAGAGTAGGACAAAGGGTGCAAACTGTTAGGGGGTTTGATTGAAAAGTGTACTTTTATCATAATTTTTCGGTCTGCTGGTATTTTTTTTCTTTGATGAGGAGGTGGCAGGTGGAATAAATCAGCTGCAGGAAGCTTGCTACAGCATAAGCCACATGAAGGATGGGGCACCAGGTACTACATCAGCCAGATACACCTCTCCCTTTAACATATGTGATTACAGTATCATTTCAACAAATGGCTGTGTCTAATGATAATGTGATTGTTAAGCTCCATGCTTAGTAACATGCACAAATGTGCAGGCATGTTTTTTTATGAGGAGGGGTATTTTACTTTGGACACAATAAGCCTTGATGTTAAGATAAAGTTTTTGTGTTAGGCCCTCATAAACGGAAGCAGATTGCCTATCAATAAGATATTACTGTTAGGATTTCTAAGACCCATGTAGAACCACAGCTGTTATGTTTTCCATAACTACTAAGCTTTGTCTAATAAACAGGCACATAAAGCTGCAAGCCCAAATTTATGAAGGCTGAAAATGAGGTGGTAATATATGTCCTCTATCTCCATGGGAGACAACTCTTTGCAGCACATTCCGCTGACCAGCCCTTCTGGGACTATGTATAATAAAAAGATGTAACCAATGTTAATGCTGTGGGTGGTCAGGTAAAAATTATGATATGGTTAACTGAAGACCGGGCAATATCATCTCTGCTGCCAACCACAAGACAGAGGCGTTGCTATGGGAACTGAATATGGCAGGTGGTGTTCTATCTACCGAAATACCCCTTATCATGGCAAAATAGTGCCTTGCCTCACCTAAGGGCAGTACCACCTTCACAGAGTTTCTCTGGGTGGTGCTGGATGCTGGTGCAGAGCTGGATACCCCCAAGAGAATTATAATTGATGACTCCCCAGATAGGTAGGCATACTATCACTATTTGCCACAATTTTTACTTGTCAGTCACAATACAGTTTATAATATCTGTCGCAATTCTGACATATAGTTACATCTGACATCCATACGCAACATTCTGCACAAGGTATGTGCAAGGTCATAACTTAGTATCATACTGTTATAGCTGTAACAATATCTCTTACATGCATAGTTGTAGTGTTTGGTTATACTTTCACTGGTTATGTTTTGTTGTGATGTATTCACAGGTGAACAGTTTTCTGGCACCAGCGCTATGGAACTATCCTCATCTGATTTTGGAGGATCTTTAGCCTCCAGGATTGATGCAGATATGAAATGAAACATTCAGGAGATGTAGAGTGTGTATTGGACACAGAGTGTGAGAACCCTTACAGCTTCTACTCAGAGTATGGATAGTCTCTCTGCCTGTTCATACTCAGGACACACTCTCATTTGAGAGTGAACAGGTCGATAGGGCCACTTGTAAACCAGGCAAGTATGGTGGACCCCAGCACAGATATGTCTGAATATGCCCCTAGCCATCTTGGGCAAGAGGATTAACTTAGGGCACGGGGTACATGTGCTCATTGAAGGTATGTCTACTGCCATCCCACCGAACTTATTATGTCAGTAACTGCCACCCAACATGGGTCATTGTGGAGGCACAGACGAGTTCCACTGCAGCCCCAGTAGAGGTTGTGAAGGTGATCCAGGCTATGCATGCTCTCATGCAGGAGTTCATTACTCATATATGTGATTCATTACAGTTAGAAAGAATCACACATTAAAACATGCAGTGACCACTCTGGATCACGTGTTGGAGAGACAGCCTGCCCTGAAGGACCTCATCTGGTACATCCTTGGATGTTATCTGATCTGGTAGTGGACAGGTAAGATCTGGATGCCATAGTGCTGTCACTTTCACTGCAACATCAGTAGTGAATGTGTCTACACCCAGGAGAGGCCATCCCTGAGGTCATGGTCATGGTGGCTCCTCCTCCAGCAGATGCTGATTGTGGTCAGTTAGCACACTGATATCTAGCCACAGTTATACAAAATCCAATGCAACTTCTGCAAAGACAGTTTTCATGGTCAGGCCATGCATGAAAAGCTGAACTCTCTGTCATGCATGGCTTGGACCTGTCTAATAGGACAAGATACAGTGCTGGACCAAATGCTGAGGCTGTATCCCTGCAGATGCACATGTGTGCATGTGTACACACACACACACACACACACACACACACACACACACACACACACACACACACACACACACACACACTCTCTCCTCAGTTCTTTCCACACATTGACCAAACCTGGCTTATCTACACATCATCCCCCTCCACAAACAAGTTCTCAGTCTACTCATACCTGCACTTATCTTTTGTTATACACTAGCACTCCCACTCACAAAATACCCTGTGAATGATATGCACTCCTGTATTCCCTTGCCCACATGTGCATATGATGACAACTTAGCTCTGCCCTGTGCACATTGTGACCAGAATTGCCTAAACCTGATATACAGTGTGGACAAGCCTATACATGGGTAAGCACAGTCTTGTGTTTTGTAGACCCCACTTATTGTAGTGTATCTACTTAACCCTTGTATAGTTATGTTGTAAAGCTTTGTTGAATTCTGCTGCCTCTGTCCTAGTGCCCTGGTGTACTGTGCCCACCTCCATCTGGCCTGGTCATCCCTTGCTGCTGGCTGCTCCTCTGACTGCACATTCATCTTAGCTTCCACTGCCTATAGTACTGGGAACTGTGGTTCCCTGCAAGAAGTCACACTGCTGTAACAGCTTCCTAATTATTAAACTATGTAACATAGTGCACAGCAAATATTTTTGCAACCCTAAATGGGTCATACTGCAAGTCATAGACAGTTGTATCCACAGAGTAAAGCATGCCTTAAGCAATCAAATACACATTCTGTGATATCTTTGGTGTATGCAAGGGCAAGGCTATAGCCACTTTCAGTGTGGTTATGAGGACATCTAATTGGAGTCATGAGACAGTGTTCCATGAGCCATCCACCATCAACCACCAAATGCCCCTGTGGGAAGTCACTCCTCGCAAACCATTATTAAAGGTCACGGGTGTCTTGCAAGTGTGAGTCATAGAAACTGCCTGGGTGATCTTCACACACATTGTTAATGATTCCCTTTGCATTACAGACCAACTGGCAGTTGGTGCAGTGATACCCATTGTAGTTCATGTACCTCTTTCCCAGTTCAACATGTTGGCTCTTTATTCCAATGTGGGTACACTGTATAACTCCTAGAATATCAGGAGTAAGAGCTAAAGCATAGATATCTCACATGATGTTCGCTCCCCCCTGTAGGATATGTGCGAATCACAAATCTTCCTCCACATGCTGAAGCATGGCATTGTGAAAATAGTGGAGTAGTTTCGAGGCGGATGCCTGAAATACCCCAGTGTCCCCAGTGTATCCCTGAAAAGTTTGTGTATATAATGTAATGTATGCAAAGCCACACATGCATTAATATCCACTGGGATAGGTACTCCAGGACAACCATGGGACTACAGATGGTGCTGGCAAATGTTCACTATTTGATGCATGTTGTCCATGTCCACATAGTAACAGTCCACTGTGTCATAATCACGCAGGACATTAAATGCTATGGGGGATAAAAAGACCCTGTGCCTCCAGGGCAATGTCACACACTATAATAGTCTATTGCAGATACATCCTTACAATAGCTGCAGCAACCCTTAACATTGTTTGTTATCTCGTGCTGCCTGAATGCAAGCATCTGGCCATGTGCAGATCTAAAGCAGGTACAGAGTCTCTGTATAGTATTTAAATGTTTCTGAATCACTCCATCATGTTGTTTAGCCTCATTATCATAGCACTTCATTACAGAATAATTATCATATAACATGTCCGACCATGTTATTTCACCTGGCATCATTTATGGTTCTCAGCTGACTGCATCAGGTAGCTGGGTTTACTGAATCTCACACACACACACACACACACACACACACACACACACACACACACACACACACACACACACACACACACACACACACAAACTGTGCAAGGCTGCACATCATGCACAATTTCTTACTCAGATGCAGTAAACATTTATGAATTTTGCCGTTTATTTAGAAGCTTTATATATTTAAACTACAGTAAATATATATATTTGGATTATGGTGTAAATTGGAACATACACTGAAATAAAAATAAAATTACTGTTCTGCTTATTGCTTCTTAGGGAATACAATGGATGCAGCAGCTACAAACATGACTTAAAATGATTTCACACCATTGCCCAAAATTACATCCAATAAAACACTACACTTACATTCTCTTGTCACAGTTTTGGTTATTAAAAGATTTTTACTCCCTAGATTTTTATTCTTTGCAACTCACCTTCCTCACTTAGAATGCAAGAAAAAAGTTAAATAATAGCAGAGGGTGATACAAGACTTTATCAGGGACAAGACGTGCCCAAGAATATCTAAGAAGAACCTAATGCTTCTAAATTGAAAAGTTGCTTACTGTTAGCTGATCTAGAAAGATCTGCTATAACAGCCTCAGGAGTACAGTTCTTTCAATGAAAATTCCACCCTCATCTGCAGTGACTTCTTCCTGAACTCTCTCTTATAATAAGAGATTTTAACAGGTAGACAGTCAAAGAGCAATAGAAAATGAATCTGGGTGTACAGGAGAAAAAGCTCAAGGGAAACATCTTAATGTGGGAACGCTGGCTCTACAAAACCTTTTCTGGGATAAAATCTTAATTGATAATAAAGAATGTATCTGGGAAAAATGGATTATTAATGGGAGTGTTTTGGTCAGAGTTGTACTATTTGAATGAACCCTGTTCCCATAATTATTCATATCACAATTATATGCCTTTTCAGGAAAAAAAAAAGACAGGCCACTTTTATAAGTCAGAAGGAAATGGAAACAAACTGGGCAGCCCTATAGAAAATGAAAAAGCACATCCCACTGCCCAGGATTCCACAGACTGTAACATGCGCAGCTCACACTGGGTGTCACCCAAGTGTCGAGTCAAGTTGCCTCCATCCACACAAGATACGTAATCCATGTGCTACCTACTTCTGTATTCTAGTCTCGATTCCTGCAGCTCCTGTGCTAGCTAAAATAGCACAGGACATTTGGGTTAACATTACTTTTTGTCTCTCAGTGCTTTGGCAGTGGATATTTGATAATTGTTATTGTTTTATTCTTTAGCAAGTGTGCTTATATATTTTTTTCCTTTGGCAATGTTGACCTTGTTATTTTGATGGTTTGTAGGTATGAGTTGGCTTATTACTAAGACTTTAATAGCCCCTCAACTCTACCTTTAAGGAATTCCCTAATATAGTAATATATTGAAAATGGAGTATTTTTAGCTATGACCACCCAAATCATGCACAGTTGTTGTTGTTGTTGTTGTGTCTTTTGGCTTTTCCCGGTTAGGGGTCACCACAGTGGAACTCCGGTCTGCTAATGATTGGCAGTAGATTTTTACATGCCGAGTTGCCAGCTCTGACACACAACCTTCAACGAAGGTACGTCCATTCATGCATGTCTCCACACAGAAGACTCTTTGGCTGAGAATCGAACAGGACAACGTCTTACTGTGAGGCGACAATGCTACCGCAGCACCACCACCGCAGTGGCACAGTTAAATATTAAAAATGATACAGTAAAAAGGTATTAGTATTTCAAAAATGCATGCTGATTGGGCAGTCAGTCAGCATGCCCATTGAAAATCAAGCATATCCCAATAGAAAGAAGTCTGGCCACGTAAGTCTTCTTGAATGGCCAGCTTTCTGTTGGAATATGCACAGTATTAAAAATTATACAGTAAAAGGGTATTAGTATTTCAAAACATGCATGCTGATTGGGCACTCAGTCAACATGCCCATTGAAAATCAAGCATATCCCAATAGAAAGAAATCTGGGCACTTAAGTCTTCTTGAATGGCCAGCTTTCTGTTGGAATATGCACATTATGGCCATCCAAAAGATATTTTATGGACTGTTGACTATCAGAAAAAATGTGAATTTCTGCAAAATTGTAAATAGCTGTGAAGTATGATTACCCACAGTATAACTGATCAGACTGCTGGTATTCACTTCTCTCAACTATCCACACTTTTGCAGAACAACCTTGATTTTCCTCATATTTTTTCCACATATCTTATTTGCAGTTAAAAAATTACATTTGAAAAACCCTGTCTAGAGATAGCAGAAGAACACTACAGTGCCGTTATACAATGTCATTATTTAAGAAATGTAAATAGTCTCTTACTTAAATAATGTCATTGTATAATAGCAATAACCCACTCCTGTATGTGGGTATCCCAGGAGTTACCCACAGTTGTCTCTGTCTGATCACTCAGACTTTGCCCTTGTAATCAAAGCACAAAAAAGTGGGTAAATCTTGGGATAATCCAGTTGTGGATTATTGTTTAATTAGTAAGCAAAGAATCAGGATTTCTTTCAGTACTAAATAATTCAGCTTTGATGCATATATTCCAATAGTGAACTGAGTTTGTAATAGGGCTCCAGTCTACATGTATGCATACTCATTCCTTTGCTTTCTGCCAAAGAAATGTGTATTTGTAAAAAAAAAAAAAAAATCTGAAACCATATGAAACACATTCTATTTATACCGATACATTCTCCGAAGCATGTTTAATTTTTTCCATTGATTTTTAAGTATGACAAGAGCTCTGAAGTATTAGTGTACAATCAGAACAGCCAAATTCTGTCTCTTGTAATACATTTACATCTTTAAGAATAGGAAGTACAAAAAGTTTTCTAAAAAAATAAAAAAGTGTTATAATATGAGATAGTGCCATCTGTACCAGGGAGAGTAGGGCAGTGGCATATTGGTGGTAACTGGTGGGATATTAATTGAACTTCAGTAACCTGCAGGCAGTTGTCACTGAAGGTGCGTGTACTTTCAGCAGCCACAAGTTAAACATACAGAGTTTCATTTTCACTACAGTTTTATTTGGTTTTGTTAGTTTAGTTTAGTCAGGGAAAGCAGGCAAAAATGTCAGCAGAGGATTATGGTAAGCTAAAAGTGAACCAGTTGGCCAAGGTGCACAAAGCCAAAGGCCTGGTGCATGCCAACCTGACTAAAGAAGGAAAGATTTCAGCCTTAACCCCTGCTTCAGCATGGACCAACAACCTGTCTGGTGATGGAGATTTGCAGCACTCAGAAACAGGACAATTCACCTTTTCCTCAGAAGACATAAAAACCTGTCTGGAGTTAAAGAGATTTGAACTGGAAGCTAAATGATTGGAATTAGAATGAGCAGAGAGACTGTCGAATTTGGAGGCTGAAGAGAGACTGTGGTGTTTGGAGTTCAAAGAGAATGAGAGACTGCTGCATTTGAAGGCTGAGGAAAAGGAGAAACAACTCCAACATGATAGGGAGATGCTGACTCTTCATCAGGGTCATGGAGATAACGGGGAAGGGAATAACCAAACCCCACAAGCAATACAGGTCAGTAAATATCTTCCACAATTTACAGAAGGTGATAATTTTGATAGTTGTATTCCTATATTTGAAAGAGAATGTAAACAGTATAATGCAAGGGCTCTGGGTACGGTTCATGACCACCTTACTCCATGGTAAAACTATAACTGCTGTTTCTAAACTGTCTGATACTGGTTGTTTAAACTGTGATAAAAACAATATTTATTTGAATGTTTTAAGTTAACACCTGAAGTTTACAGCAAAATGTTTTGTGAGCAGAGACGCAAGGCAGATGAAAGTGTATGTGATTATACTGCTGAGTTAAACAATTATTTTCGTAGTGGGTGAGTGGGTGTCAGGTCACCACTTTTGAAAGGCTGGCAGACCTTTTGGTGAGGGAACAACCCCTTAGCACTTTGCCTGAGGGCATGAGAATCTGGCTGATAGACCATGAGTGTAACTCTGCAGATGAGCTGGGCAGAAAAGCGGATCTCCACTTAGCAGCAGGGCACCATTGCACAAGAAGGGGATAAACAGTGCTGCACATAGATATAAGGGAACTTATGGTAGGCAGCCTAAATTACCCCAACAGAGTCCACTAGTAGAAGTGGAAGCCACTAATTCAGATACATGGCTAGGATCAAGGGTTAGATGTTTTAAATCTAACCAGAGGGGCCATGTGGCATACATGTCCACTGAAGCAAGGTGAGGAACAAGAGGTGAGGGAGCCAGCAAGTGGTAATAACAGCATGTCAGTGGTAAGTTGTCTGGAGACAAAAGGGGTACCACACTTTCACCAGAGTTTGCATCCTATCTTAGTGGATGGAAGATAGACTATGGCTAAAAGAGACACAGTCTCTGACATAACCATTGTGAAACCTGCAGTGATTAAAGAGGAGCAGTACTTGCTTGGGCAGTCCACTTCAGTCAGAGCTTAGGAAGGACCCCATTCCAAATACCTTTGGCCAGGATTCATCTTGACTGGGAAGGTGAAAAGGGAAGCAACAAGTAGGTATGTTTGAGGATATCCCTGCAGATATCTTAATTGTTTATGATTTTGATAATGCAGTACCTTGTGTGCATGCAGTTACATGCAGTCAGGCTTGGAGACAGACATGTGGGTCTGGTAGCCTGGAAGAGAGCCAGACAGACCCACACCAGAAGCTGGGGCTGCCGATATGGCTATTTCAGGGAGGGAGCTACCCTGTAACAGTGAGCCTGAAAGTCAGCCACAGCTGCTGGTAGGTACTGATGTTCCAGTGGGCAGGATGACTGTAAGGAAAGAAGTGAGTGATAATACCCAAGCTGACAGTGATCCACCGCTATGAAAAGATAACAGTTTTTCTGTAGAAAGGAAGCTGGGAAGGGTCACAAAGGTAGCATTGAGACAGGCTCAGCTTTTGGACCCTATGTTATGAAGCTTGAGGTTAGTAGGTAAGGAGGCACCTGATTCTCAAGAAAAAGTGGAGTTTATATACTGGAACAAAGGGTTATTGTATAAAGAGTGCACCCCTGTGGAAGAGCTAGGGCCTGAGATAATACAGCAGTTGGTAGTGACCATAGCCTACCATCTGATACTTCTAGCCATGGCCCATGACTTTCTTTTTGCAGGTCATGTGGACATAAAGCATACCAAGAGACATATTATGCAGAACTTGTATTGGCCTGGGATTGCAGTGGATGCAATAGGGTACTGCAGTACCTATGAACAGTGCCAAAAGGCAGGTAAGGCAGGAGACAAGTTCAAAGCTCCTTTGATGCCTTTGCCTGTGATGGAAGAGCCATTTTAGAGGGTAGCTATAGATATTGTGGGGCCTCTGTGTACCCCAGGTTCCACAGGGAAGAAGTATATTCTGGTGGTAGTAGGTTATGCTACTAGATACTCTGGAGTGATTGCTTTGTCTTCCATCAAGGCAGAGAAGGTGGTAAATGCTTTGTTAGAGATTAGGTTCATAGGTTCATAGGTTCATACTAGGCTATCTGCCCTGGGGCATTTATAAGCCTAGCCCAATTGTGTTTGGCTTACGCCACCCCTTGATTTGCCCTTTTTAAAGTTTAGTTTACTGTGCCTCTGTCTAATAGTGACACGGAAGTAATCACCGGGACAAACCTACGATCCCCCATCCACTCATCAAGATTCTTCTTGAAGAGAGTCAGTGAGGTGCTCTGACTAACATGAATTGGAATTCTATTCCAGAGCGAAGGGAGCTTCTGGGTTATGAATCTGTCCCTCCAGCATGTTCTATTTATTTCTGTGCTGAGGTTCAAGTCCCTCGAGCGCGTGGCTCTAAGGGATTTAGATTTACTGAGATGGAGCATGTCCATTAATTCTGGGTTGGACATAGCTTTATATGTCAGGCATAGATCGCCTCGAAGTAGGCAGTATGCAACTGAGTAGAGCTGGAGTTTTTTTTAACCGAGCAGCATATGGCATCTGTTTGGGTCCCTTGATCCTCCTGGTGAGGTACTTTTGGTGTCTTTCTAATTGCTGCAGGTGTCGGGTAAGGTACATCCCAAAGGGGTCATTGTATTCTATGATGGGCCTGATGAGGGATGAATAAAGGCACGATTACCTCTCTTGATCTAGATGTGAATCCTTTCATGATGAGGTGGGCTATGTAGAAGGTCTTTCTAACCACTTTGGCAATGTGGTTGTCAAAGGAGAGATTGCTATCAACTTGGGTCCCCAGATCCCTAATTACTTTCTCTGTACTTAATGGGTTACCACCTATGTGGTAATTTGTGGGCACATTGTTTTTGCCAAAGGGTATGACTATACATTTTTTTGGCATTTAGCTTTAGACCATGGCTCTGGCACCAGTTATCCGTCTCTGAGACCTTTTGAAGGATGTTTGTGTCAGCTGGAGAGTCGATTATGGCGCCCAGTTTGCAGTCATCTGCAAACTTGGTGAGCCATAGTCCTCCCACGTTGGCCTGTACTTCAGAAAAGTAAATACCGAACAAGAGAGGTCCCAGGACAGAACCTTGTGGGACGCCACTTGTGACTGGTTTCGAGTCTGACATGGCTCCAGCAACTATGACTCTGTGGGTTCTGTCTTTGAGCCAATTTGCGACCCATCTTGTGACATAGGGGTTTATATTTAGGCTGGATAGCTTATCTATGATGCCTGAGTGGGGTATTGTGTCAAATACCTTTGTGAGGTCCAGATAGGCTGTGTGGACTACCTTCCCTTCATCTATGGCCTTGGTGACTGTTTCGAAGAAGTCGACCAGGTTCAAAAGGCAGGATCTGCCCTTGACGAAGCCAAATTGGGTAGGATCTAGTGTCTGTAGGTCCCCAATGTCTTTGTTTATGAGTTCCATGATGATCCTCTCCATAGCCTTGCATACTAGGCTAGTCAGGCTTATGGGGCGATAGATTCCAGGGTCCACAGAGGCGCCACCTTTGTGGAGTGGGACCACTGTTGCTGTACGCCATTCTTTGGGCACATATCCTGTAGTGAGGCTGAGATTGTACAGCAGTTTTACTTGAGGGATTAGTTCTTCTTGGAGTTCATGTAGGACGCAACCCGGGATGCCATCTGGTCCCATGGAAGCAGTGTTTCTTGCTTTGGAGAGGGCGGCCTTCACCTGAGCATCAGAGATGTTTGGGAGGCTGCACTCTGCCGGGATAGATACTTGCTCTTTTTGGGGGGAGGGGGTGGAGAAGTTTGCACTGAACCTATCTGCCAGGATATTGGCGATGTCTGTGGGTTCAGTGTATTTTTTGTTGTTTAGAATCAACTCAGAACAAGTCTGGGAGTTGCATCCCAGGTCCCTAACATAACTGAAAAAAGCCTTATGATTGTCTTACCAGATGTTCAGCAGGGTAAGTTTCCCAAGAGAAATACTGACTGACAGAGGTGAAAATTTCATGTTAGACCTGCTGCCTTGTCTTTGCAACTATTGTGGGGTGAACCATCTAAAAACTGCCCCCTACCACCCCCAGACTAATGGTCGTTGAAGCGGCTAAAGTCTACACTAAAGAACATACTATGGGCATTTGCACACCAGTTTCAGAGTGGGATAAATATTTGCTCCATCTGCTGTATGCATTACAGGGATGTATCCCAGGAATCCACAGTTTTTTCACCCTTTGAGTTGCTGTATAGGAATAGGGTGAGGTGGCCTTTAGATTTGATTTGTGATGAGTGGGTGAGTGTGAATCCCACAAGGAGTCTGTTTTAGCACATGTCCTAAACCTCAGGACAAGGTTTAGGGAGCTCATGGGCTTGGGTGAGGAGTACTTGGCAGGAGCCCAACAGCAGAAAACAATGTCTGGTATGACAGGAATGCTCTGACCTGAGAGTATGCTGTGGGACATCAGGTTATGGTGCTCATTCCTGCCAGACACAGTAAGCTGCAGGCAACTTAGGAAGGACCCCTCAAAGTGGTAAGAAGCATCAGTGATGTTAATTATATGGCAAACCTGCTAGGCAGAAGGCAGGAGCTGGCATTACAAAAGCTTAAAGGGGCTTTGAGAGGACCCCCTGTGTTAGCCAGTCCAGATTACAGCAAACAATTTGTTGAGCAGATAGATGCTTCAAACCATGTGGTGGGGACTGCACTCAGCCAGGTTTCCTCAGAGGGAGAAGAGCACCCAGTTGTGTATCTCAGTCATAGACTCCAGCCCAGGGAGGAATGTTATGCAGCTGTAGAAGAAGAAGAATGTCTAGCCATAGTATGAGCACTGCAGAAGCTTCAGCCCTATCTGTATGGAAGGAAATTCACTGTGGTTACAGACCACAATCCCTTAACATCACTGCATCATTCCAGCCAGCAAAATGCCATGTTATTAAAGTGAAGTCTAGGGTTGCAGGCATATGACATGACAGTGCAGCACTGTAGTGGGGTCAGCAATGCCAATGCAGATGGGTATAGGTTAATGTGTTCCCAGGCAAGCCTATTTCTCTCACACATTTTTCCAGGGACACTTGAAAAACTAGCTTGAGTCTTCAAAGGGAAGAGAGAAGTGATGATATGAGGTAGTGCCATCTGTGCCAGGGAGAGAAAGACAGTGCATGTCTAATGTATGTCAAAATGGCTAGCTGGAGTTTTGTAAATAATTTTATTGCATTTGACTATTACACTGATTTGTACTGATGTGTGTGTTAAATATATATTTGTAAAGTTGCTTGTGTTAAAAATGCATCAACAGTGAGTCCTGCTAGACAGAAAAGCAACATACATGTATGTCAGACAGTATTATTATAACTGATCAAATGTATACATTTTAACAAAGAATTCTGCAGGGGAGAGGTTAATCTCAGTCCAACTAACTTTGAAAAATAGGTTGAAAATTAAATGGGTTGGTTTAGGCCATAAAAATTGTATCTTACGCATAGCCGGCAGCACTCTTGTAGGGGCGCTTTTCTAGTATTTATTTGGTGTAGGTAGATCAGGATGGGGGCACTGGGTTGTGTGGTAGGGGGTACCTTGGAGCCCTTTTGCCTACGCACCAGTTGACCTAAGGCCGCTCCTACTTACAGGTCTGATTGCAGCCAGAGACAAAAATGTCTGGGAAAACCAAGACTAGGAGTCTTACTGTATTGTCCTTAGGGGTGAACTAATTGCTGCCCTGGAAGGGGTGGTAGTTCATGAAATTGTTTTATAGCTTTCAGATGCTGCAACAGATCTTAGCAAAGCTCTGGGTGTGTACTGTACCAGAGTCAGGTGAACATAGGTGTTGCCATTCTATAACAAGCACTGAAATTATTCTTTGGATATTAGTGAGAGAGATGATGGAACTCTCACAGCAGCACATTGTTCTATGGAACCTGACAAGATAGATCTCTCAAAGATATGTCACACAACCACACACCTCATTTTGTTTTGCTGTAGTAAGCAACTTAGCCCTCATTATTTTGCCTTGCTGTAGTAAGTAATTTAACTAGGGAACAGTGATTTATTAGTCAGGAAAATATAGTGAGATTAGTTAAGTATTGTTTTTCTGCATCTGGGTGAATCTATCCAACTGTGTTTTTTTTATATCTCTGTTATTGATTGAAACTCTGGTGTTTATTGTAACTAGATTTCCAGTATTCTAATGTTTCTATTTTATTATTTATTAATAAATATTTCTGTATCTTTTATTGTGCCTAGTCTTTCAGAGAATAATTTTAACATCTTAAGAGTACTTATGCTTATTTTACTGACACTGTGGCACCTCCTGAAAGCCTTGCTGCCTTGTTCAAACTCTACCATTTGTATTAGTATTAATTTTACCCAGTATATTTGGATATTTGGGATCTCTTGTATAAGCCTTAGTGTAGCTGACTGGTGACAGCATTATTAACTTGTAGTCTGGGCAGAGGGGGCACAACTGGTAATATTCTCAGCCTTTCCCAGGTGAGTGAGAGTGTGTGTGTGTGTGTGTGTGCGTGTGCGCATGTGCATGTGCTGTGTGCGTGTGCATGTGCTGTGTGCGTGTGCATGTGCGTGTGTGCGTGTGTGTGTGCGTAAATCATATATTCAATTATGTGTGTCAGCTACTTTGAACAGGGACACAGAGCTCCAAAGTGGTCAGTATGGAGTCTTATTCGGTGACTGGTGAGAGAGAGGGAAACCCAGCCCCAGGACAGGAGTGTATTCCCTGTGTGCTCTTAAGGGAAATTGTGCTTGGTGCAGAGAGCTGCATATGAAAATATTGAGTTTATCCATTTTTGTTCATGGTGGCTATCCCTCACTGATGTCAGTGGTGAGGATTGAAGCTCCTTGATTAGTGACCCAGAGTAGCTATGCTGGCATATGTCATACATGCACTGCCCTGCTCTCCCTGGCACAGATGGCACTACCTCATACCATCACATCAAGGATCAGGAGATCAATCCTATGTATGAATGTATATATACAAAAATGACAGCAAGGCAAATAAGTGGGCACACACACATGAAATGAAGGATTTATTGTGTTGTGGGAAAGCAAGAAATACGTACTTTATTAATGGTTTAATGACATGATATTTTGGAAAACATGAAAAATGACAGTCTATTTGAAGAATTAGCTAGAGTTGCATGTATGAGGTAAACTGCATGACCAATAAATTACAGTGGAAAAGTAGTTTCAAAGACAATATTTCCCAAAGGGTTTTAAATATAAAATTGTTATTCTGAATTCATACTGTAGCAGACACTGAGGGAATAAATCTGGTCCCAAACAACATACAGGGAGACCAGACTTTGTGGAATAAAGGTTGTGTTACAAATGCAGCAGCTTTCATTCACAGTGCTGGGCTGATAGTGTCATGCAATGTCATTAGCCGACGAGGAAATGTGTAAGCTACTGATGAGTTTCTCTATAAATCAGAAGCTTACCTATTTAGAATCTGACAGCAGCATAACAAGAAACATGGTCCACCAGCCCACAGACACTGTGTTCCTTCCTTCCCTTTAAAGTCCATCAGAATTTCTAATGACTTAATTGAAGTTTATAAACATAGACAAGGGAACATAATTTGCTATACCTGCTAGCATTATGTTGATTTTTGTAGAACCTAACAAAATGCATTTTATCTCTAATTAGATTGCTCAAGTTTTTATTCAAAAACATTTACACCCACATAGGTGCAATTATGACTTTGCTGTACTGTGCTGAGCGGTTTCACTTCACTGAGCTCGGTCAGACAACAGTCACTTTGATAAATATTGTTGACTTGATCTTTTATGCAGAGCAATATTAGATAGCTGCATATCAGTAGCTATGACTACTTTACATCAGTGTTGCTATTATTAAAATAGTGTTTTTAACTTATATTATATGTACATCAATAACGCAATATACTTATTCATATGTGTGTGTCTTGACAAGTAATTGCATTATATGACATGCAAAATATTTCAGTGTTATTTTTTGATTATGGAAATCTCCTCTCTGAGTCTTTCTGAGGAAAGAAATTTCTAGCTCAGTGGGATTTACCTGATTAACCAACAAAATAAATAAATATTCATACCTTTAATATACTAATCAACATGCAAAGTCTTAAATAAATACAGCTACAGTATTAATAAGGCATAGTACATAGTGTATGGATGATAAATGTTGACAAAATATTTATATGGGCAACAGCCCCCAGTACAGATGATCATGCTCACATCTCCAATATATTAGGTATTCAAGACATCGATAACAAGAAATTCATGTCAAAGCTTGAGGGATTGATGCAGGCAGCTGTGAATGATTTTAAAAGCTGTTAGATACTTTGTTCTGCCGTATTTTTTGTTTGCAAGTATGGCAGATGTAAATAATATCTAACAGATTTTTAAAGCAAGTTTACCTTCTGCTGCTGTTCTTTGCCATTCAACAACTTCTGCTGTTAGTCCTTTGCTTTAGAGAGACCCTGTCTTAACTAGCTTTTGATAAGCACCTAGAAGTACTGATAAGACGGACTCTCATGCTTGTGAAGGGCTAAACAAGTTTATCTTTTTCATGATTTTGGAGTGCATTCACAAAGTTCCATGCATTACATAGTCACTGGAGAACCAAACCCTGTCTTGGCAAGTATTAGCTCCGTGGCACAGAAGCACATCCTGGACTGAGCACCACAGAGTTCTAGAATACACAAATGCACCCTCATTCTCATACTACTGTCATGTACATTTTGGGGATCATACAGCACTTTAAGCAGTGTTTATAAGTGTATATTTAAGTGCTATTTATGTGCGTGCCACCTTCTATCAAATGATGTCTGGAAAAAATTAAATGCAACAGTTAACAGTGCTGCAGTGTCATGAAATGGAATGAAACCATGCAAAACAACGAAAAGTATGACTGACTCAGGTATGTATGTATGCTACAGCAATGTTCCCAAAGTACGAAGAGTGTGGTCTACTTAAGCACCCAAAGATACCAGACTGTCAAAGAAAACTTGAAAGATGTGCAGAGTTCCTTTTGTCAGTCTTATAAGAGGTTTAGATTTCCTTATAAAACAAGAGGAGTCTTCTGGAAAGTGAACCATAGATAAGACCTGGATCTACTAAGAAAAAAGTAATAGAATTATAAAATCTGTAAGTACATTTCTGGTAGCCTAGATAAAATTCTGACCATTAACAATATCTCGCATACCAGGCAAAACAACAGAAAGCATAAAGCTTATTCTCTCAAAAAATGTTAGTTACACAGGGAATGTTGTTTCACAGAAGACTACTTTATGTTGCAAAAGTTGCATACCTCACTTAGTCTCGTTCATGAGACCATCTCCAAATGTAATTATGTCTTTATTGTTTTGATACTCTGTTAAATAAAATGATCCAGATCTGTCTTTTCAGCCAGGACCTGATGCAGTAGCACAAAGGGTAAATCAACAATTAAGTTGATAATATTCACATACCTTATTGTTATAATAATGAAAGGCATGTCTTAAGTCTCTTTCTATAAACTGACAGTGATATAGAAGCCTAAATTTAGCTATCATTCCTAATATCTTGAGCATTGATAATATTCACATCCTGGTCTTTATGTAGGTGCTAGAGAAGAAGATTTCTCAATGTCAAATTATACTACTAAACTCTCTTAATATAGTGGATTATTAGGACACAAACCATTTGGGTTTATATACTAGCATTCCAATGTATATGTGTCATGTTTAAATAGGCAAACTTGTGATACTTTTTTTAAAGAAAAGACATACAAAGGAGATACAAGCTGGCTATAAATGGAATTTTGTCAGAGACCAGCAAAGATATATATGTGAAAATAAATATTGAGGGGGCGTTGCCAAGATGGGCACTGACTAGCAGCATTTTTTTCCAGCTCTGCCAGTTTTCATATTCCTGACAGGAATTAAACTTCAAAAACTATCTAAATGGACTTATTTTGACATATTTCAGCTCCTATCAACCTATTTGTGGATAGTATTGAAAAAATATAATCTTTTTCTGAAATTTTCCTGTCAAAATCTTCAGACAAATATCTACAACTTCTTTGACTGAGAGATGAGTCACACTAAGAGCAATTCTTCAGAATCTTCTCTTTAGAAAGAGTTTTTATCTTTGTCTTCTACTCTGCAAGAGATGTCTTTAAAATTAGTCAAAATGGACACAAAAATAGATGTTTTTGAACAGAAATGTTCAAAGCAGATGAATTTAATTAATAAAGAACTGCAGTTTCAGAAATCCCAAAATTCTGACATAGAGCAGTCTCTCACTGATGTGGATGGAAGACTTCAGGAGGGTGAGAATAACATTGAATTTCTTTTGAAACAGAACACTATCCTACAAAATAAATTAGATGATTTAGAATACAGATCATGAAGATATAATATACGGATTTTTGGTCTGCCAAACAACATAGAAGGAACTAATATGGTGAGTTTTTTAACTACATGGTTACCAACTGTTTTGAATCTTCCTGAAGCCCTTTCATATAGGATTGAAAGGGCACACAGATCCATTGTCTCGTCTCCAAATAAAAATGTTCCCAGATCTGTTATAGTGAAATTCATTTCAACTCAAGATAAATAACTAGTGCTGAAAACTGCATGGTCCAAATCTCCTATAAAAATAAATTACAGTATTGTATGCTTTGACAATAACTATTCTTCTGCAGTTATTTCCAAAAGAAAGCTCTTTCAACCTCTTATAAAAGAATTCAAAAAGAACCAGATAAAAGTGCATCTTCTTTTTCCAGCCAGACTGAAATTATTTCTTACAGATGGAATTAAAACCTTTGAAGACCTTGACTCTGCTATTTCTTTTATAAAAACAAAAAAAAATAATAGATAAAATAGAGGAAATGGAATGGACAAGCCCTTCATTAAAAAGAATTGCGGAGAATGGATCTTGGAAATCTTCAGAGAAGAAGAAAAAGTTGAAAGATAAATGACTGTTTTCTTTATTATTTTAATGACATTCAGTTACATGTTTTATTTTCTTCATATGCTTTGAAATTCTTATTATATTTATTCCAGGTGGTAAGGAAATCTCTCATTTCAAAAGTAAGTTAATTTAACTTTTTCCGATCACTTGATAATAAGGTACAGTTTAAAAACTGTGTGTTTATAGATTGGGGGTTTAATGGTAATTTTGTCTGTTTGTGTTTAGGGTAACTTTGTATCAGTGGGTTAACACTTGCTGATACTGAGCGTTTGAGATGGTTTATGTGTGCTTCTTTATATTTTGCTTTACTGCTGTTTATTTATTTATGTTTTATTATTTCTTGAATGACTGGTTTATGTTATGGTTTCATGGTGCTTTATTGCTGTACAGATGGTTGTAGGGTTCCCAGGATTTAAGCATCCGAATTACACTGCTGTTAAGAGTGTTGCGGTTTGTGGGGAAGCTATTGTGACTTTTTATTGCTAGTTGTTCACTTATGGGATAAGATCTGTGCTGTTATATAATAGAGGGTTCCCGCTAAAAAAGTTAAGCTTCACCAGAACTACAGAATGAAGTCTTGAGCCCTTTTGATTTGAAAGCTCATAATTCTTAACTATCGCAAACCTGTAGAGCTATTAAGACAGTTATGAACTTTGACCTGTTTAGAGCAGGAAGTTGTTAGAATGCTAAAATGCTCACTTTGGTGACTACATTGTATAACACGAATTTCAGTCTTCAGGTGCATAAATATGTAGCGACACATTTGAAACAGTGTTCCTTCATGAAGTTCAGAATATTTAGTAAAAGCAATGAGCAGTTTTAAAAGAAAGCAATTGTTTACTGAGTATATTCACCAGCTTAACTTAATCCAGGCAATCACTCAGTTAAAGGTTGTCATTATATTTTAAAATGGTGCTTGTGACACACTGATGCTAGCCACCACACACCAATATATTCACCCATGCACATTAGATTGTCTGTGAGAGTGAGGGGGCAATGCTAATATTATCACCTTTTTGGAAACACATGAGAATTCACAGGGCAAACAATACCCACAGCTTGCTCAAGGGATCGGATTTCACTGTCATGCCAAAATAAAAGTTCTGTCTGTAGATATAATGTTGTCCACTGCACTGCTTCAAAATAATTAGACTATCCTGCATATATTAGTGGACATTTAGGAAATATTTTGGTATTGATGGTTTGATTGGTATTCTCTTAATTGTGTTCTGAGTTGGCGCTTCTATTTCCCCTTAGGAGTTTGACAAGTCTGCCCTAGGTGTTGTGAACGGAGCACACAGCTATCTTTTGAGATCGTAATGTTACACCAGTTGTGTGGTCACAGAGACAAGTTAGATGAGTCCAAATTACATCCTTGTCTGGTCACCGTTTACAACTCTAAACCAAATTAAGTTCAGTGTTGATTTATTAAGAATCCAGTATCTTACAAGATCATCTAGAAGGGATGATCTGTTTTTTGTACTTTATCATACAACTAAGAGTAGAGCATGCTTTCTTGTAAGTTTCTTTAGATTTTTAGACAACTAAGGTGAAGCTCTCATACACCGACTAGTACATGTGACACTGATGCAACCTTCTGTCTGCACCTTATTTTATGATGTACCATGTTTTTTTTTCTAGATAGTAGATTAGAGATAATTTCTAGTTCTTTTGGGAGGTAGGTAAACAACTAATATAGGTGTTGCTGTGATAGTAAATTATTTTTGTCAAACTTTGGGTGGACTCTTACTCACTGTGGGTAACAAAGACCCAGTACCACATACAATTCTTCTAACATGCACACACCTAATGGTCTAACCATTTCTGATGTTGTCTTGACTGAGTGACCCAAGGGGACTTTCAAGATTGTGTGTTACAGTATTTTCTTTACCATAAGAAAGCAATCTCACTCACTGAAGACAATGTTTGGGAGAAGGAGTGGAAAACGCAAGTCAATACTCACTTACTTACTTCCCTGTCTATAAATAACAATACATTATATAAATATAGTGCTGCACAATACTCAGGTTCATGTATTATTTCTAATTTATTTCTGTCTTACTGTTGTAACATACTTTTAGCTCAGCGATTCTTTTTTGGATGACTGGATTGCTATAACTTAATCCTTTTGCTATTGATTGTATTCTTGCTGAATTTATTACAGTAATGATTAGTTTTCCCCTGTTTCTGGCTTGTTGTTATCTTCATTGTTCTGATTTTTTGGGTTAAAAGTATAAATAAGCTGGAGTCATATTTAGTTGGGAGGCATGGCTTCTGTGATATGTGATGGGGGGGTTTGATGCAGAAATGCCTAATTATTCACTTTATTTTTTACAAACATTAGGATGGCCATTCTTTAATAATTTTTCTCAGGCAGATGGTTACTGTATTGGCAAACATGGAACCATTAATTTCATTTCATTCTAGTTATATATATATATATATATATATATATATATATATATATATATATATATATATTAAAGAAGCATTTGATTTAATTGCTAGCATTATTATAGTACATGCATATTTTCAAGTTATGTTATGTTCATATTTGTATAAGTTATATCTTCAGGATTGAATTTAATTTCTATAGGTAAAGTGATCATCTGAACCTTATATTGTAACATATAAGTATAATATTAGTTAGAGAGAATTAAATCCTATTCAACATGTACTACTCTATTCAATTATCATAATAGATATTTTAATACAGGTTCTTTTACTTACATCCTTAGTCAGTTTACAATTTTTTATAACATTTATTATCTTAGTTCAGTCATTATTAAAGAGTACTGTTGCTGTGTTGTTTATCTTTCAACACTCATACTATATTTCAATGCATACCTTTTATACTTTATAATTATATTGCAAACCTTGATTTTTAGGAAACTCTAATTACATTTACTAGGTTGTTTGAATCAACAATATGTTTATGTACCCAGTTTATGAGAAATTATAACATTTGAACAATAGTTAAGATTTTAGATTTTATTTTATATTACTACATAAAAAGGTATTTAGTATTTAAATTCCATATTTTGTCTGAAGCCAATGTTCTATTCATTTATTATGGCGGAGAGGACTTAAATGCGGTTGTTGAGTGGATGGTAGATTCAAACAGTATTCTGTTTGAATCAGGAGTCTTTTGAACTCCATGAAGAGGGAGAAGGTATACTCTAATTTATTTTTCCTGTATATAGTTTCTATTAGCTATCTTTTAGTGTCTGAAACATTTATTTATTTTATTTACATATTAATTTTATATAATTTGGAACACAACTGGATTAAGTTTCATATAATTACAGTAAAGACATATAAATACTTGATTACTTCTAGTCATCTACAAATATATAATACTGGTAATATGAATTCTTTCCACAAATGTCGACATTAAAATTTATTTCCATTAACATCAATGGTCTTAATAACAGCTGCAAAAGAGGGAATCTATATAAATATCTGAAACTGTTTAATTCTAATCTTGTTGTTCTGCAAGAAACACATTTACTAAAGGAAGATATAGACAGACTTAATAACAAGAAGTATACAGTACTATCTAGTTCACATCATCAACAAAAAAGAGGGGAGTTACTATATTATGGAATAACTCCCTTCATTTCTCTAAAATATTAGATACATATAATGATGACAAGGGTATGTTATGTGCGGTTATTCTAGAACTTAACAAAAAAATATAAACAATCATTAATGCTTACTGGATTCCTGTGATAGGTACTCATACAGTTAAACAACAGCTGGAGCAAGTAATTAAATTCTCCAAAGGGAATATCATACTAGCAGGAGACCTTAATCGTATAGTAAATGAAAATTATTCTACTGCTTTCAGGAAGAGAATGATTTCATCTCCAGCTAAAAACCTAACTGAATTTGCTGAATCTTTTAATATTAAAGACATAAATGATTTTGCAGACACAAGTTCACTTTTTTACACATATTTCTCACCAAGATTTGGCACATATTCTAGAATTGACAGAATATATATTTCAAATCAATTAATTAAAAATTTAATTAAAGTTCATTCATGCCCACTTTCTGATCATAATGCAATAACTTTTGAACTCCTTTTACATTCTAGTTGTCATCCTCAAATTAAAAGAATACCTGCATATCTTACTAATATATCTGATTTTAGAGATTTTGTCATTTCTAAAGTTAATAATTTTATTAAATTTAATAATTCTGAAGACACGTCTGTTATTTATATATGGGATGCTCTGAAAGCATACTTATATGGAAGAATAATTAATTAGTATATAAATAAGAGAAAGTTTTAGGATAAGGAACTAAAAACCCTTCAAGAAAAGATTGACAAAGTTAAATTACAAAAACAGGCAAGTAAATCTAAAAATACAGAAGATATTAAAGCCCTAAACAATAAATACTTAGAAATATTAAATCATAAGACTAAGATTAATTTAGAGGGATTTAGACACATAAACTTTTCTAATAATCCTAAATCACTTAAGAAACTAGCAATTAAAACTAAGAAATTAAACAAACTGAATCATATTAGAGAGATTTACTCTAGTAAAAGGAAGAAGATGGTAACTGATATAGAAGATATTTTAAAAGAATTTATAAATTATTTTACTGAAATTAATCAGAAACCAACTATTGTGGACTCAAAACAAAAAAATAAGTGTCTTTATTAAGAAACATACTAAGAATAAATTAAAAGAACAACAAATTAAGGCATTAGAAAAAACAATCTCACTCATAGAGATTAAAAAACAAATCAATAAATTAAAACAAAATAAGGCCCGTGGTAATGATGGAATCATTCCAGAACTTTATAAATTATTTCCAAATGAATCACTTCTTATACTGAAGCAAGTTTTCTCTCAATGTCAGGATTTGTTTAATATTCCTCCCTCCTGGAAATATACTCTCATTTCCCTGATCTTAAAAACAGATAAAGATCCTTCTAAATGTTCTTCTTATAGGCCAATCTCTCTTTTAAACGTTGATTATAACATTTTTTGTCCATTTATGCCAATAGGCTTAAAACATTCTTCCTGGTCTAGTAGATGATGATCAGTTGGGTTTTGTTGTAAACAGGAATACATTTGATAGTATTAAAAGGGTTTTAACTATTATTGACTATGCAACCAAATCTAATAAGAATTTAACCTTAATAAGTTTAGACATAAATTGTGCCTTTGATTTGGTCAACTGGGATTATTTCTTTCTTTCCTTAGATGCCTACAATGTCTCTGAAAGTTTCATTAATTTAATTTCTCATGTATATAAAGGTAGTTGTGCATATATCAAGATTGGCCCATAATTATCACAAAATATTCCGATCTATAAAGGAACTAAACAAGGCTGTCCCCTTTCTCCCTTGTTTTTTACTCTTTTAATGGAACCCTTAGCTAATTATATAAGAATGAACCCAAACATTAAAGGAATATAATTGAATACAAAAATAACTTCCAAAGTACAACTCTTTGCAGATAACATACTTCTTACGGTCGATGTAACAAATTCAACTTTACAAGCCACTTTTGATTTTATGGAATTATTTAAAAAAAAATCGGGTTTATTTTTTAATGGTGATAAAACAAAAATTCTCTCTGAAACTTCTGACACTAATCTTTGGAATCAGAAATATATCAAATATTTAGTCAAATGAGAAGGCTTAAAATACTTAGGTATTATATTAACTAACAATTTGAAGGATATAATAAAATTAAATTACGCTAATTCCATTTCTTCTGTTAACAATCTAATAATTAAGTGGAAATATTTTTTGTTTTCAATGGATGAAAAACTTTCAATTATTAAAATGATCATTCTGCCTAAGATACTTTGTTCAATTTATTTCTTTAATGCCTCCAAAAACATTAATTAGAGAATTTAATAGGTTGATCTTGAAATTTTTATGGCAACCAAACAAATCTAGGATATCCCTTGCATATCATTTGAGAGATTGGTCCCTAGGTGGTATAGGTTTCCATATATAGAACTCTACGTTATTTCTTCTATGATTAGGACCTTCTTCCTATTATTAGATGGACATTATTCAGCTAAATGGAAGACATTCCAGGAAATTCTCTGTTTTAATGCAAATGAGGGAACTAACTTCATTAAACTTTCAATAATAAATAATCCATTTATTTGGATATCCAAAGATTACTTTCTCTTAAATAGATTTCCTGATAACTTAACATATTATGTGAAACTTTTATTTAAGGACTTCAGAAACTACATTTATAAAAATATAATTAATAAAAAATGGATATTTATTTTGTTTCCAATTGCATATTAAAAAGGATCTTATTGCTTCTTCTATTATGACTAATATCTTTTTATTGAAAGAAAAAAATTTAATTTTTGGTTTCAGTTCTTACAAGATGATAAATTAACTGCGGTGGTGGTGCTGCGGTAGCGTTGTCGCCTCACAGTAAGACGTTGTCCTGTTCGATTCTCAGCTAAAGCATCTTCTCTGTGGAGACATGCGTGAATGGGTGTACATTCGCTGAAGGTTGTACGTCAGGGCTGGCAACTCGGTACGTAAAAATCTACTGCCAATCATTAGCGGACTGGAGTTCTGCTGTGGCAACCCCTAACCGGGAAAAATCCGAAAGATGCAACAAGAATATCTAATAATTAATTTTGATTTAAATAAATCTGAATGGTTGCAACTTCAATCTCTTAGACAATTTATGATAGATAAAATTAACTTAATCCCTAGATATTCAAGATCATCAATGCCTAATTTAATAACATGTTTGGTATTTTCTATGCAACAAAATACAGTTTCTGAATGTCAACTCTCTTCTATATATAGAATAATTAATAAAGAATCAAAAAATGTTTCAGATAATTTTTGGAACTATTTCATTTCAATTAATAAAAAGTCACCTTCTGAGTTAGATAAAAAAACAGTTCTGGAATCATCTAAGTTTACTACATCATCCCTTAGATGGAGAATATATGCTTGGAAATTTATGAACAGAGCTTTTCTCACACCTCATAGATTAGAACTGATTACTAAAAATTGGGTGTTGTGTTGGAGACGTAAATCAAATTCTAAACCTGACTGGTCACACATGTTTTATGATTGTATAACCCTGAGGCAATATTGGGGAAAATCAATAATCTTTTACAAACACTTTTTAATGATAAGTTTACATTGACCAAATCTTTGATTCTGTTTAACACTCCAATTTCTAATTGTGTTAATGAAATTAAATATCCTATTTTATGGACTGTTTTAACAGTTGCTAGAAAAGTAATAACCAGAAATTGGAAATCTGAACATACGCCTTCTTTTGCAGAATTCAAAAATATTCTTATTGAAAACTGTAGTTTAGAAATGATGACTATTAAGTCAAGAACTAATAGAATACCTTTTTCATATAATCTGTGGTCCAATCTGAAATCCATACTACATAAAGATTTATGTACTGTTTAAAGCAATCTTTTATGATTTTTATCAATTCTGTAATGTTTTATCTTTCAGACACTGTTGTAAATACTTTGTTTTGTTGTAGTGTTTATTGGTTTCTGCTTAAAATGCAATTTCTTTGTGAATCTTTGTAAACATTTTGATTTGTTATAAACCTTAATAAAAACTGTTTTTTAAAAAAGAAAATAAATATTGAGATTAGTATTCTGAATAGAGTTTCATATAGTTTAAATGCATACTTTAATATAATGATTTACTGAATGCAATAATGGTTTCAGCTAAACCTATTCTTTCAAGATCTGAGCAAAAAATTGTTTAGATAAAGTAGAATCTTCAGATGTAGGTGAGTGGAATGAGAGAGAGCAATAAGGTAAAACTATCCCCACTGAAGAGTGACATTAACGTTTGCAGAAACAGCATAACTTAAAATACATTGATCTATACCAAAACAGTACAAAAAGCAAAAAAAAAAAAAAAATCAAAAGAGATCCTAGTCTCTCCTAAAGTATGGATGTTTATATGACTAGGATGGGTTCATTAAGTCAATTGCAAGGAATTAATCACAGAATTTTAAAGCTGTCTAGGCAATTTCATTGACTAAAAACAGCAACAATGAAGGCACCCTGACCAACTTTAATTATGACTTACAGCAAATTTCCTATTGAATGGCCAGCTAAATGTTAAATATAATAGGGGGGGGGGCACATATAGTGTGTGCCAGACTTATTTCTACAAGGCAAATTGTGTTGTAGTTAAAGAAAGACACACTTAGAGATACTCAATGAATATATAGACAATATTCAGAAATTATTTTTTTAGCATGATTTATGCCTTGACTCAATAAAGGCAGTAAGATCTCACATTTAGTAAATACAGTTTGATCTGATTTGACTTATTGTCAGTTAATATGCCATCTAGAACCTACAACAGAAATCTTAATGCTGCTTCATAGACCACTGCAGTAATTTACACAGTTGAAAATTTACCTATAAGTAATGTTTGGAACAAACATGTCTGCATCTCTTTTCTAATGGTTTTCAGCCCATGGGGATTCTATATCATTTGGAACAAACATGTCTGCATATCTTTTCTAATTGTTCTGAACCCATGGGGATACTATATCATCACCTTCCCTTCCCAAAGACTATTTTTCTCCTACTGCCATGCCTTTTTCACAGCTTTAGCACACTTTTCTGACAGTTTTCATTATTTTAGATGCAGCTATGAATGCCATGTCACTAACTATTGTACTATCTTTTCACAATTTATTCTCATTCTTAGGCATCTTATTGTTCATCCTGTCTTAAATCCCAGCTTTGTGCAATCTAATCCTTATATTTGTTGTTTGCCATAGGTAAACCCCAATTTTGCAACAATTAAAACTCAGATCTTTTTACACATCATAGTTTTTTTGTGTCTACCTAGTATTATATAATTCCCTCAAGTGATATCAAAATATAAAAACTAAATTTCACAATTTTATAAAAGTCTTTAAACAAGCATCTATGAATTTGATAATATTTGGACTTATTAAAATCCAGTGACAAAATTTAACATGTAACAATGATTCTGTTAAGCCATAAATCCTTTGTCTACAGTTCTGCAACTAAAATTAATTCAGGTCTGATAGTTAATACAACAATTTGTTATGGTACTGCTATCAACAGCATTTTTCTGTCCTGGCTACTACCACAAGCATCTTCTATGTTGAAAAAATGTATCTGGCGATTATATAACATTAGCACAAAAATATAATCAGTAACCCCCTGATAAACACTATCATTTTTATTGCAGTTACTATTGCTTTAACTCATTAAGTGTTAATTGCTTGCAGTGTTGATAGGGGTGTATGATTCCAATCTCTTACATTAAAACATTGTATGTATCAAGTATAACTATTATGGTATCTAATTTTAGTTTTACACTTACTTAATACCTAAATAACCTACAGCTTGTTTCAGTGAGGATGTAAAACAGGTCTTGAAGTTGTGGAACCTCATTTTCTTTTTTTTTTTAAGTATGGGGCCATGAAGGCCAAACTACCTTGTAATGGAAGGATAGGGCTTAACACAAAATTCTTTAAGTTTTAGCATAGTCTGTTTTATAATTTTGTAGAAGCATATTATTTCTTAACAACATACCTCTCAACTATTCAGATTTTTGCCTCATAGTTTTGGTCCATTTTCATAACATTTTGGTTTTCTGGCAAATTAGTGGCAAATCATTAAAAACTGAAGTTAGAAAATGAGTTTCAGACTTCATACCCTTCAGAAAATTCATGCTAATGCAATACATGTTATTCTATCAACTTTCTAAGTTTGTAAGCTCAGTATTTACATTTTTTTCTCAATTTTTGGGCCTTTGTCCCACTTTTACATATAGCTTTGTCCAGATTTCTTGCTCTAAGAGTTTGAGAGATATTCTTAACAAATATTTTAAGCATAGCAAATCTATAAATATATTGCTCACTTTGCATATGTCAGTTTATTTCCTTAGCCAGATGTAGTTATATTTGAGAAGAATAGGAAGTGATACCAATCTAAGACTATAACAAAATCCATGGCACACCTTAGTAGACTTAATAGGGGACCTCATACTTTTTTTTTCTCCCATTCAAACAGTTATATAACTACTAGCATTGAACTGAATGAGTTTATCAATAATTGGTTTGGGATACAGTGCCAAATGCGTTTGCAAAATATATGTATTCAGCATGTGTGGTCAACATCACTGTTGTTTAATAAAAATATTATCATATTAAGTAGGGAAGATGTTCCTTTCATAAAGCCATGCTGAGTAATCTCTCTGAATACAATGCCAGAAATGTATTTTTAGGATAAACACAACTGTTACATGTGGTAAGAGAATTTTTGGTCTATAACTGACTTGAGTCTGATGTGAAACTTATATAAGTGTGTGACATCCAGATAATATCACACTGAAATGCCACCAAATAAACTGATGTTCCCTTCTATCCTAGGTCAGTAACCAAGGAGCTTCAATCCTCACTAATGACTCCACCTTAAGACTGTTATTTAAACAATAATATTTCACAATTTTCCCCTAAGAGCACAACAGAGACATGCTCTATATCCTGGGACTGGACTGTATACTTCTGTCTACCCCTAATGTAACTCCTTATTACACCTTTCAGAGCAATGTGTCCCAGTTTAAGACCTCTAATATACTCACACATCCAAACACTTCTGGAAAAGGCTAACACAGTTTTCCAGCTGTGTCTCTTCCCCAAAATAATATGGTAATGCTGCCACCAGAGAGACTTCATGCCCTTATAAAGGGGTGTCCAGTTATGAAAATTAAATATTAAAATAAAAAGCAAATGACCTAAACAGCCAGGCTTTTGGAGTGACCTGTGAAATTATCAAGGCAAGTATAAACATTCTCAAACCACTAAATAAAACACTGATTGACCAGCCACACTTTAGGTTAATAAATGTTTAATGAAAAATTATTTAATAATGAAGAAAATGATTAAAAATATAAAACAGTAACTGCCGATAAACAAGCAGAGCTCAATCACCAGAAAAATGAAATCAATACTGAAGGATAGAAATCCAACATTTAGAAAAACTCTGTCTGATCTAACTGATTAGTTATAATTTCCTGTCTCGCTAAAGAACACTCCCCCAGATTCTGTATGCCTTGCAGAGTGTGCAGGATCAGTTCAGGAGAAATAGCAGACAATATGTCTGACGTGCGATCCAGGAACAGCCTGCAGGGGCGTGCACGAGCGCTCCTGCACTAGTCCTGCATGGACTAAGCCCCTGTATGCAAATGACCCCATTTTCAGGAGAAATCCATGCAAATGAGGTGAGTCTCTGATCCAGGAAGCTTGCAACCGGCCATGCAGGACTAGTGCAATCTGTAGAAATGTACTCTGTTAGTAACCAAATGCATTTCTGCAAAATCCAAAATGGAGCCGTGACAGCTCCAAATAAAGGCTGCATATCAGTCAGGAAGCATGTCAATGGCCAAGTATAAGGCCATTGGCATTGCAAACAACATAAAAAAAAATCAACTTTTATTTTTTTTAGCCGATCTCAGGTGTTTAAGCGTAGGGCAGCAGCCCGCAAACAGGATCAGGGGAAAATAAAATAAACCTAAAATAAGCATTCTAAATAAAATCACTATTCTGCAATGCAAGTCAATGGCAGGCAGAAGACAACATGGAGAGTGAGTAGTGGTTGCTAAGGGGGGGAGGCTCTGTTTGAGACATGTAACTATGCATTAGCAGGCAATTCTATGCAAATGAGGGAAGGATAGTGAATCCCAGTTTTCCCCAGCATGCTAGTCAGGTCCCAACAGTGTAAATGTAGGAATAGCTTGATGCAAGCCTAGGAGTTAGCTGACATCATGGTGGGGGGTGTCAGGCATACTGTAAGCGGATTGGAGCTCTGTGGCTCGGGTTTGCTCCTAGCTTAGCAAAGCTAAGCTAGGGGGTGTGTCTGAATCTGCCTAGCACTCTTTACATTGCCTAATTGTGTGTTTGCCGTGCACCAGGTTTTAAAGGAAGAAAAAAAAAGTCAAAGCAGGAAATTGCAGCACTGTGCACATTTGAGCACTCTGTTTGTGCGGCCCACCCCTGTGCTTAAACAGGAAGGCAATGGAAAAGGAAAACAGCAGTAGGAAGGCAATCTAGGAGAACTGTCAGGTGAAATGTATCAGAATCAGACAATTACACAGGCAGCAGACCAGCCCAGCCCAGAACACTACTATAAACTATGCAAACACCTTCCCTTCTGTTTTTTCCCACACTCTCCACCACTGGTGTAATTAGGTGGGGAACTTTTAACACTCACAACAGAAAAATGATAGGGGTTGCAATAGCTATCATACAACATCTTGTGGAAGAGGCTGAGGGTGGTGAGGATGTGAATGCTGTCGAGCAACCCACAGTGAGGAGACAGAGAAAAGTGTACAGACCCAGGGTAACCTACCAGGGGCAACATGAGCTGGAGATAGTGGAGCACTATAGGGTGGACAGAGATGTCCTACAGCAAATTATTGAGCTGTGCCTGTCACACCTCACACACACAACTAATAGAGGGGAACCCATCCCAGTGGATACCAAGGTATGTGTAGGCCTAAGAATACTAGCTACAGGTACCTTCCAAAGGCCAACTGGGGATATGATTGGGATCTCACAGGCATCAGCATCCAGGGTACTCCACCAATTCCTGGATGCCATGTCAGCACATGTTGGTGAACACATATATTTCCCAATCACCCATGAGACATTGGCCAGCAATATGCAACTGTTCCACAAAATAGCAGAATACCCTGAGGTAGTGGGTGCCATAGACTGCACACACATACACATCAGTGCACCACCTGGTGAGCAGGGTAGGGTCTACATCAACCGCAAGGGCTTCCCCTCCATCAACTGCCAGGTCATGTGCAATGCCCAAGGCATAATATTGAATGCGTGTGCTGGCTGCCTTGGAAGCTATCATGATTCCCACATCTGGCATCTGACGCAGCTGTACCAAAGATTTGCCAATGGGGACATCCCTCACAGTCACCTAGTGGGGGATGCTGGATACACACTGGAGCCGTGGCTGATGACACCCATCAGAAATACATACACACCCGAACAAGAACTCCATAATGTGGCACACGCACAGACCAGAATTATAGTAGAGCACATGTTTGGGATGCTCAAGTCATGGTTCCGGTTTCTGGACACATCTGGTGGAGTCTTGCAGTACTCACCAGCTACATGTACCCAAATTGTACTCGTATGTGCCATGCTACACAATATGATCCTGCAGAAACAGTTGCAGCAGGAACAGCATGGGGCAGGCCTGCACACCCTCCCACCATTGCCAAGGCCTGCACAGGCCCTGGCCTTGGCAATGAGGCAATGCATAGCACATACACTGACACAGGAGGGACCCAGGGAATAACACGTCTCTCTGACTCTCACATACAGTTAAAGGGATGCCAAACATGACACTACCTGTGCTCAACCATGTGTAGGGAGTGTACTATGTGCATAAGACATATGCAGCCCTGCAGCACCACCCTCAATACTAGGACACCCACAAGATATGTGACTCACACATGCCAGTCACGGGGGTTCACATACCCAACAACAGTCACAGCCAGCAGGACAGGTATAGACAAATGCAAACAAAGGCTGTGAATTGGCCTCTGAATGATGCCTATGTGTAACCCCCCCCCCTGCCAGGCCTACACAGACAGACTACAGCAGGTCAGGCAGTGGGGCACTAGTTCTGAAGGGTAGGAAGTCAGAAACTAATATGTAGGTAAATCAAAGCTAAGATCTGTAGTACACTGGTATGCCTCTAGTCAGCATGATAGGTAAGAATACAGAATGAAATGGAGTACCTGACATACTAGCACAGTAATAGCAAATGTGTACAAGTATCAGGTGTACCCCCATACCCCCCATCCTACGTAGTAATGTAATAGTCAGGTGTGCCCCCCCAATCCTGTGTCAAAATGTAGAAATAGGTGTGCCACCCCATCCTACGTAGTAATGTAATAACAGTCAGGTGTGCCCCCCAATCCTGTGTAGAAATTTAGAAATAGTCAGGTGTGCCCCCCATCCTATGTAGTAATGTAATAACAGTCAGGTGTGCCCCCCAATCCTGTATAGAAATGTAGAAATAGTCAGGTGTGCCCCCCCATCCTATGTAGAAATGTAGTCACAGTCAATGCCAAATGATCGACGGATACCCTGCAGAAACAGCATGCTACCTGTAGGTGTACAACACAAAGGTCAGCACTGCAATACAAACTACCTGGGCTTGATCCACACATTCAATACAGACGGGCATACTGGGCATATTCACACACTTAAATACATGAAGGCCATGTCTGCAAACACCAATGGACCAGACATATCTGGCAGTTGCAGATGTTAGTGCAGATACTCCTCAGTATGCACCACTCATGCTTTGCACACACAGTGGATAGGAATACAGGCATATATGTAATGTCAACATACAATAATAAGCCAAAGGTAGATGTACATAGATGTGTGGAAGAGGGTGACTGTGACAAGGAGCCATCCAGGCCTGTCCCACCCAGCACACAGCCAAAGGGCCACTCACTGTAGATACTAGCCACCGGTATCTGTCAGCATTACAGACTATGTGGTGCACGTGCTAGCTGTGCAGCATGACTGTACAAGGAAGTAGTCTTCTAGCAGCTGTATACACGTACCTGTGAAATATGACCCTGTGTGTGCCCGCATGTGGTGTGTCAACCTCTAGATGAATGGGTTATGACCCATGCATATACACTGCCCTTTCCAGTAGGCCTACTGTGACAAGCCTGCTGAGGTCATCCACTGTGAAATACACCTTTGAGATAGTTGTAGCCCAGTAATCTCTGTGGCCCATCCCATAAGAGCGTACTGCTGTAGTGTGATAAACTAGTTAGGTAGGAGTTCCAATCCCAGACATGGCAACTGTGTGTGTGTCTGTGTCGAGAGCAATGCTTTTTAGGGTAGTCACACTCCCTACACTTCAAATGCTCTACTTTGGCAAGGCTGCTGATGTCATCCACCTAGAAATACACCTCTGGGAAGGGTGTAGCCCAGTAATCTCTATAGCGTATCCTATAACTGCATACTGCTGTAGTGTGATAAAATAGTTAGGTAGGAGTTCTAATCCCAGACTTGGCAAGTGTGTGTGTGTGTGTGTGTGTGTGTGTGTGTGTGTGTGTGTGTGTGTGTGTGTGTGTGTGTGTGTGTGTGTGTGTGTGTGTGTGTGTGTGTGTGTGTGTGTGTGTGTGTGTGTGTGTGTGTGTGTGTGTGTGTGTGTGTGTGTGTGTGTGTCTGTCTGTCTGTCTGACTCTGTGTAGAGACCAATGCTTTTTAGGGTAGTCACACTCCCTACAATTCGAATGCTCTACTTTGGTAAGGCTGCTGATGTCATCCACCTAAAAATACACCTCTGGGAAGGTTGCAGCCCAGTAATCTCCATAGTGCATGCCATAACTGTGTACTGCTGTAGTGTGATATAGAACTCTGGTAGGGCTCTATTCCCACCCATGGCAGTTGTGGATGTTTTGTGTGTGTTTCTATGTCTGTCTAGGGAGCAATGCATTTTAGGCTAGTCAAACTCAGTACATTGTAAATGCCCTACTTTGGCAATCCTGCTGATGTCATTCACTGTAAAATACACCTTTGGGGAAGGAAAACTCCAGAAATCCCCATGGTGCATCCTATAACAGCATCATGTTGTATTGTGATATAAAACTCTGGCAGGGGTACTATTCCCACACATGGCAGCTGTGTCTGTTTTGTGTGTGTTTCTATGTTTGTGTAGGGAGCAATGCAGTTTAGGCTAGTCACACTCAGTACATTGCATATGCCCTACTATGGCAATCCTGCTGATGTCATTCACTGTGAAATACACCTTTCAGGAAGGACAACTCCAGTAATCTCCATGGCACATCCTATAATGGCATAGTACTGTAGTGTAATATACTAGTTAGTTATGAGTTCTAATCCCTGACATGACAGGTGTGTGTGTGTGTGTGTGTGTGTGTGTGTGTGTGTGTGTGTGTGTGTGTGTGTGTGTGTGTGTGTCTGTGTGTGTGTCTGTGTTTGTCATTTGTATCCTGTGTGAAGGTGGTTGTGTGTAACAACTGGACTCAATGTGGAGCGGGTTTTGCAAACTTCGTATATGGTGGGCCAAGTATATATCACAATGTCCACAGTACAGGGATGACAGATATGAAATAGCTGAAAGGCTGGGGTGCAAAGCCATACCACTAAATATGACATCAATGCCAGCTGAGCAATGTTAGCAACCCTTGCATTACCCAGGGAACACTCTCAACCCATGTCTCATACACACATGCACACACACACACACTTGCCTAGGTAACAGCCGCTATGTTGGTAGTACCCTTTATATTGCCCACTGATAGTAACCCTTCATATTGCCCACTGATAATAACCATGGTGTGATTGCAGTGGGCTACAGAGGGCATGGCACCCTGTCCATCAGTCCAATAGGCATGTGCATGCTGACAGTGCACCTTACCCAAGTTCCCCACTGGACACCTGCAACATCTGTGTTGCCATCAAATGTGACCCAAAAAGGACATAACATGCTTGAAACACAAGCCCTGTATGGACAGATTGCGCTGTCACCAGAGAATACCAGTATCATGCTATCAATTTAGGTGCAGGGCCACCCTGCTGTCCATTAACTGTTCCCGCCACATGAGGCCAGGACTGGCACATCTGATAATGATCTGTGTACACAACATGGGCCAAACACCCCAGGTACAGTTCCACATGTCACTGTACATGCATGTGGGAGGTGTGCACATCCCAGACACTGTCCATATCATGGACTAAGGAACACATACATGGCAAGTAATGGACAGCAATGGCCACATGCAATAGTCACCCAGGTGACTAGATGGTGAATACAATACCCACCTGTGTGGGAAACTCCAGACACTACACCCCTGAGCCACAATGCAGACCATTGTCATATAGCCTGATGCCAAGGTATACCCATCATCTATCCTTGTATAGCCATCTGGCGTCGTCAATCACATCACACCCATGAAGCAGTGCACACATGCATGTCAGTACTGGCACCTGTGTCTGTGTGTGTGGTGTTTGATGCGTGTGACCACATTCACACTCACTACAACCCCCATCGACATACTGAAGCATGCTGTCTGATGTCAGACACCACCACATACCCTTTGCACATATAACCTCCGTATGACCCCTGCGGTGCATGTGATACCTGCACAGTACTGTGTTGTGGCAATCCCACTAGTGATGAGTTGTATTCCTACCCTGCCAAGTGTGGCAATGTGTGTGCATCCCTGTGAGAGTTTGGCTGTGTTGATGCTGACACCTGTTCATGCGGGCAGGCACGTGTACTACACCTACCACATAGCTACCATATCCCTGTTGCAGATGTCACTCACCATCACATATACGTTCTGAGGACTCCCCAACATGTAACCTATGTGGTGCATCTAATAACTGCATGGACATGTGATACCACTACATAGACATCAGTGGTTCGATACCCTGTACTGGTAGATGTGTGATACAAACATGCTTAGGTTTTACTCCCCCACCCCTCCCTGGCTTTTCTGTGCTTCTGTCTGCCTCTCTTACTCCCTCTCTGATGGATGTGGGGACTTACACCTGCTTTGCTTAGGCAGCAGCATGTGTATTTTAAGTGATGCTCAGGATCAGCTGATGGCATCTGCACAAATTGCAGCCCACCTCTAGCTGATTGCATGTGGAACAGCTGTGGTAACATTCCCATAGCCAATTTCATGGAAACACACACCATTATCTAGAAACATCGTGTTGGTGTTGGGCCTTTTTATTCGCTCTGTGCAGGAACTCGATCTGTTGTTTGGCAAACAGCATCTCAGATGGACTGGGGTTTACCTCTAACAACATACACTGTGCAAACAGGCCAACACACAGGAGGGGGATATGCCTGACCTGCCTACAGACTGTAAGTGCTGCTATACTGTAATTGGAGTAATGTTGGTTTAACAAGGTGTGTATGGATATGGCTGTCCTACATGTTTTCATACCTGCCTTGTCAGTGCTATGCTTATGAGGGAACACCCATCTGTTGGGCCATCTGCAGACTGGCCAGTGTGTGGTGCCTTTTGTTTCAGGTGTTCCCCACAGAACACCTATCTGTGAACTGCAGAAGGTAGTGTGAGGATTGCAGTCTGTAGATGGTGACAGCCGTGTGAGTTACTGACTTCATATCCCTCATAGGACATATGGTGCAACAAACCCTGTTATAACAGTAAATGTATGAGGTTATCACAGCAACATGTCAATATTGCCCCTGTGTATGCGCATCCAGCCACAACCCTGTCAACCTTTGTACATACGTCATGCAGTAAGGGGGTGCATATGTACTCTACACCATAATTAGTGACATAATATCTGATAAGCCAGTGAGATATCAGACTGCTACACATGTAATGTACAGTAGAGATTATATTTGTTGACATAACCTGGACATTCTGTGGTTGTGTGTACAGTACTGAGGTCTGTGTACTTATGGTGACTGTCTGCAGTGTGTGTATTGTTAAGATGTACCTTGGCCTGTGTACAGACTGTGGTAGATGTCATTGTTCTTGGTCCTGTTCTATCTGATGTTTCATGCTGCTCCACTGTATGTTACCCTATCGGCCTACATGTTTGTGGAGCCATACACGTACATGTCCCATAGCACAGACAGGCAGCGGACCACATTAAGTAGCGGCCCAGTATATGTAGGGTTAGTGTGTCAGTGGCACATATGAGGTTGGTGTTGAACAGTCCATATACTGTAATAATACACTAGCATGCCATACGTAGCTGTGGTTGTGTTCACATTGGTTGTGGTGATGCACTTTCACACAGGTGTATGTTACTCTGTGCTTTGACATGCCTGTAGAGCCTGCAATCTATGCAGGTACATGTGCATTACCCCATAGGAAATGTAGGCCAGTGTTGAGCTGGTCTGCCTGTAGCCTGCACAGTGCTTTGTTCATAGGTTCATAGGTTCATACTAGGCTATCTGCCCTGGGGCAATTATAAGCCTAGCCCGATTCTGTATGGCTTATGCCACCCCTTGATTTGAGTATACTGTGCCCTTTTTAAGGTTTAGTTTACTGTGCCTATGTCTAATAGTGACACGGGAGTAATCCCAGGGACAAACCTACGATCCCCCATCCACTTATCGAGATTCTTCTTAAAGAGATTCAGTGAGGTGCTCTGCCTCACATGAACTGGAATTCTATTCCAGAGCAAAGGGAGCCTCTGGGTTATGAACCTGTCCCTCCAGCAAGTTCTATTTATTTCTGTGCTGAGGTTCAAGTCCCTCGAGCATGTGGCTCTAAGGGATTTAGATTTACTGAGGTGGAGCATGTCCATTAATTCTGGATTTGACATAGCTTTGTATGTCAGGCATAGATTGCCTCGAAGTAGGCAGTATGCAACTGAGTAGAGCTGGAGTTTTTTTAACCGAGCAGCATATGGCATCTGTTTGAGACCCTTGATCCTCTTGGTGAGATACTTTTGGGGTCTTTCTAATTGCTGCAGGTGTCGGGTAAGGTACATCCCAAAAGGGGCATTGTATTCTATGATGGTCCTGATGAGGGATGAATAAAGGGGCATGATTACCTCTCTTGATCTAGATGTGAAACCCTTCGTGATGAGGTGGGCTATGTAGAAGGTCTTTCTAACCACTTTAGCAATGTGGTTTTCAAAGGAGAGATTGCTATCAACTTGGGTCCCCAGGTCCCTAATAACTTTCTCTGTACTTAATGGGTTTCCGCTTATGTGGTAATTTGTGGGCACATTGTTTTGCCAAAGGGTATGACTATACATTTTTGGCATTTAGCTTTAAACCATGGCGCTGGCACCAGTTATCTGTCTCTGTGAGACCTTTTGAAGGATGTTTGTGTCAGCTGGAGAGTTAATTATGGCCCAGTTTGCAGTCGTCTGCGAACTTGGTGAGCCATAGTCCTCCCACATTTGCCTGTATCTCGGAAAAGTATATACCGAACAAGAGTGGTCCCAGGACAAATCCCTGTGGGATGCCACTTGTGACCGGTTTCGAGTCTGACATGGCTCCAGCAACTCTCACTCTGTGGGTTCTGTCTTTGAGCCAGTTTGCGACCCATCTTGTGACATAGGGGTTTATATTTAAGCTGGATAGCTTATCTATGATGCCCGAGTGGGGTATTGTGTCAAATGCCTTTGCAAGGTCCAGATAGGCTGTGTGGACTACCTTCCCTTCATCTATGGCTTTGGTGACTGTTTCAAAGAAGTCAACCATGTTCAAAAGGCAGGATCTGCCCTTGACAAAGCCGAACTGGGTAGGATCTAGTGTCTGTAGGTCCCCAATGTCTTTGTTTATGAGCTCCATGATGATCCTCTCCATAGCCTTGCAGACTAAGCTAGTCAGGCTTATGGGGTGATAGTTTCCAGGGTCCATAGAGGCTCCACCTTTGTGGAGTGGGACCACTGTTGCTGTACGCCATTCTGTGGACACATATCCTGTAGTGAGGCTGAGATTGTATAGCTGTTTTATTTGAGGGATTAGTTCCTCTTGTAGTTCATGTAGGACACAACCTGGGACGCCATCTGGTCCCATGGAAGCAGTGTTTTTTGCTTTGGAGAGGGCAGCCTTCACCTGAGCATCTGAGATGTTTGGGAGGCAGCCCTCTGCTGGGATAGATACTTGCTCTTTTGGGGAGTTTGCACTGAACCTGTCTGCCAGGATATTGGCGATGTCTGTGGGTTCAGTGTATTTTTGTCATTTAGAATCAACTCAGAACAAGTCTGGGAGTTGCATCCCAGGTTTCTAACATAACTGAAAAAGCCTTATGATTGTCTTTGGTGTCCTGTGGAATTTTGGTCTCGAGGCTGGCCGTGCAGGATTTTATGAGGGATCGTAATTTTTTGCTAGTACTGATCAGAGATGCCTTCCCTATTAGGGATTTTGCTCTATCATGTAGTAGCTTCCTCCTTCTGTTGTACAGTTTATTTATGGCAGGGGTCCACCAGACTGGACGCCTGCCTTTGGATGATTGGATCTTGGTTTTGTTTGGGATAGCATGATCCATGCATTCCTGTAGATGTCCGTAGAATGCATTTATATAGGATTCTGCAGTTTGGGCTGTAGTTTCCACTGGCCCTGGGGCCTTGAAGGATTCCACTATGGTTTTGAGAAGTGAGAAGTTCGCTTTTGAGAAGTTTTTCACTGTGGTTTTCTGGGCTGGGGTGGGGTCGGGATGTGGACATCCAGTGAAATTAATTTATGGTCTGATCTTACCAATGAGGGATATACTTCTGGTGTGGAGCATAGAGTCCCCATGTTGGTAATGATCAGGTCTAGTATGTTGTCCCCTCTTGTGGGAGTGGTGACTAGTTGTTCCATAGCATTTGAGTTTATAATTTCCAGGAATCTTTGAGCTAAGGTGCTGGGGCTTGAGTAGTGCTCCCAGTCAATGTTTGGGTAGTAGAAGTCACCCAATATAATGATGTTCGGAGAGATCTTCATGTTCTCCAATGTTTTCAGGAAAGCCGAATGGGATTCCTGACTTTAAGAGGGTGGTCTGTAGGATGCTATAAACTGAAAAGCAGTCTTGCCCACTGTTAGTTGCACATGGATGGTCTCCGATACTTCGTGCAATGCCACTAACCTGGATGTGTGGATATCCTTGAAAAATATGGAAACTCCCCCTCCTTTTGTGGTTCGGTCTGGGTTTTGGGGCCGAAAAGCATGATATAGGTATAGCCTGGTAGTGCTGGGGTGCTCTCTGGAGCCTTGAACCAGGTTTCTGTCACTGCACAGATATCGATGTTCTCCATACTGAGGAGAGCTTTGAGTGCGTGCATCTTGAGGTTAAGACTTCTGGCATTTAGCAGCATTACCCTTAGTTTCTTGTTCCTTGTGCTGTCTATGGGGGTGGGTTTGACTTTTGAGCCTTGCCTAAAAAAGGCACTATGGGGGTGGCAAGAGCCTTTGCCAATATCCGAAAGCCCAGTGGTGACAGGTGCAAGCTGTCCCTAGCGAAGCAACGTGGCTTGTCGAGCATGTCATCCCAGGCTGACAGACACTGGATCCCCTTTGAATGACACCAAAATTTTAGCCAATTGTTAAAATCAATCATTTTGTCTTTGTACTGTGGCATCATTCTAGGTGAGGGTAAGATGCTGCTCAAGGTCAGGGTCATACCAGCCTGGGCTACATGATCAGAGAGCTCCTCTATGTCTCTTTTCATGTAGTCCAGGGAGGTACGTCTCAGGTCATTCACACCAGCATGTACATCGACTGAGTCATATTTGTATTTGCTTTGGAGTGACCTGAGTGCTTGCGTTATGTGTCGGATCCTTGCACCCGACAGGCAGCTCACCGTGACCTTCTCTTTATTCAGCTTGGTGAGCGGGACGTCAGTGTGTCTGACAATAGAGTCACCTATAACAAGAGTATCAGGTGTGTTATTCAGCCTTAAGGGCTGTGGCTGCTTGGCACACTGACTTTGTGGGTTATGTGTTGTGTGTGTTTTGTTTTAGGTTCATAGGTTCATAGGTTCATACTAGGCTATCTGCCCTAGGGCATTTATAAGCCTAGCCAGAGTGTGTTTGGCTTTCGCCACCCATTTTAAATTAATTTTGCTATGCCTTTTTTTGAGGTTAGTATACTGTGCCTCTGTCTAACAGTGACACAGAAGTGATAGCCGGGGTAAACCTACGATCTCCCATCCACTCATCAAGATTCCTCTTGAAGAGAGTCAATGTGGGACTCTGCCTAACCTGGACTGGGATTTTATTCCAGAGTGAAGGGAGCCTCTGGGTTATGAATCTGTCCCTCCAGCGTGTCCTATTTATTTCAGTGCTGAGGTTCAAATCTCTTGAGCGCGTAGCTCGATGGGATTTGGATTTTCTGAGGTGCAGCATGTCCATTAATTCCGGGTTGGACATGGCTTTATACGTCAGGCACAGATCGCCTCTGAGCAGGCGGTATGCCACTGAGTAGAGCTGGAGTTTCTTTAACCGGGCAGCATATGGCATCTGTTTGAGCCCTTTGATCCTCTTGGTGAGGTACTTTTGGGGTCTTTCCATTTGCTGCAGGTGTCTGGTAAGGTACATCCCAAAAGGGGCATTGTACTCAATTATGGGCCTGATGAGGAATGAGTAAAGAGGCACGATGACCTCCCTGATCTAGATGTGAATCCCTTCATGATTAGGTGGGCTATATAAAATGTTTTTCTAACCACTTTGGCCACGTGGTTGTCAAATGAGAGATTGCTATCAACTTGGGTCCCCAGGTCCCTAATGACTTCTTCTGTACTTAATGGATTACCACCTATGTGGTAATTTGTGGGCACTTTGTTTTTGCCAAAGGGAATGAGTATACACTTTTTGGCGTTCAGCTTGAGGCCATGGCTCTGGCACCAGTTGTCTGTTTCTATGAGGCCCTTTTGGAGGATGCTTGTGTCGGCTGGAGAGTTGATTATGGCGCCCAGTTTGCAGTCATCTGCAAACTTGGTCAGCCACAGTCCTTCCGTGTTGGCCTGTACCGCCGAGAAATATATACCGAACAAGAGAGGTCCCAGGACTAAGCCTTGTGGGACGCCACTTGTAACTGGTTTGGAGTCTGACATAGCTCCAGCAATTCTAACCATGTGGGTTCTGTCCTTGAGCCAGTTTGCAACCCATCTAGTGACATAGGGGTTTATATTTAAGCTGGTGAGCTTATCTATAATGCCCGAGTGGGGTATTGTATCGAAGGCTTTTGCGAGGTCCAGGTAGGCTGTGTGGACCACCTTCCCCTCGTCAATGGCCTTGGTGACTGTTTCAAAGAAATTGACCAGGTTTAAGAGGCAGGATCTGCCCTTAACAAAGCCAAACTGGGTAGGATCGAGTGTCTGTAGGTCCCCAATATCTTTATTTATGAGGTCCATGATGATCCTTTCCATAGCTTTGCAGACCAAGCTAGTCAGGCTTATGGGGATAGTTTCCAGGATCCGTTGAGGCACCACCTTTGTGGAGAGGGACCACTGTTGCTGCACGCCACTCTTTGGGTACATATCCTGTAGTAAGGCTAAGATTGAACAGTAGTTTTATGTTTGGGTTTAGCTCTTCTTGGAGTTCATGTAGGGCGCAGCCGGGACACCATCTGGTCCCATTGCTGCTGTGTTTTTGCTTTGGAGAGGGCGGCTCTTACCTGAGCATCTGAGATGTCAGGGGCAGCACTCTGTTGGGATAGATATTTGTCCTTTTGGTGGGAGGGGGAGAAGTTTGCACTGAACCTGTCAGCTAGGATGTTGGCAATGTCTGTGGGCTCGGTGTATTTTTGTCATTTTGGACTAATTCTGAGCATATCTGGGAATTCCCACCCAGGTTCCTAACATAACTAAAGAAAGCCTTGTGATTATCCTTAGTGTCCTGTGCAATTTTTCTCTCGAAGCTGGCCTTAGACGATTTTATGAGTGCCCGTAGTTTTTTGCTAATACTGATCAGAGATGCCTTCCCTTTTGGGATTTTGCTCTATCATGTAGTAGCTTCCTCCTTCTATTGTATAGTTTGTTTATGGCTGGGGTCCACCAGACAGGACGTCTGCCTTTGGAGGATTGGTTCTTGGTTTTATTTGGGATTGCATGATCCATGCATTCCTGAAGGTGTTCATAGAATGCGTTTATAAAGGATTCTGCTTGGTCTGGGCAGTATTTTCCACAGGCCGGGCTTTGAAGGATTTCCTCGGTTTTGAGGCGTGTGAAATTTGCTTTAGAGAAGTTTTTCACTGTGGTTTTCTGGGCAGGGGGTGGGGTCGGGATGTGAATATCCAGTGAGATTAGTTTATGGTCTGATCTTACCAGTGAGGGATACACTTCTGATCTAGAGCATAGTGTCCCCATGTTGGTGATGATCAGGTCCAGTATATTTTCCCCTCTTGTGGGAGTGGTAACAAGTTGTTCCATAGCATTTGAGTTTATAAATTCTAGGAACCTTTGGGCTAGGGTGTTGGAGCTAGAGTAATGCTCCCAGTCTATGTTTGGGTAGTTGAAGTCGCCCAATATAATGGTGTTTGGAGAGACCTTCATATTTTCCAGTATTCTCAGGAAGGCCAAGGGGGTTCCTGTGTTTGGGAGGGTGGTCTGTAGCAGGCTATAAACTGGAAGGCAGTTTTACCCACAGTTAGTTGCACATGGATAGTCTCTGATGCTTCGTGCTGTGCCACCAACCTGGAGGTGTGGGTATCTTTGACAAATATTGATACTCCCTCCTTTTGTGGTTCGGTCCAAGTTTTGGGGCGAAAAGCATGGTATGAGGTATAACCTGGTAGTGCTGGGGTGCTCTCGGGAGCCTTGAACCAGGTTTCTGTTACTGCACAGATATCGATGTTCTCCATGCTAAGGAGAGTTTCGAGTGTGTGCATCTTGAGGTTTAGACTTCTGGCGTTGAGTAGCATTACTCTTAGTTTCTTATCCCTTGTGATACCTATGGAGGTGGGTTTGTCTTTTGAGCCTTGCCTAAAAAAGGCACTATGGGGGTAGCAAGAGCCTTTGCCAATATCCAAAAGCCCAGGGGTGACAGGTGCAAGCCGTCCCTAGCGAAGCATCGTGGCTTGTCGAGCATGTCATCCCAGGCTGTGGTAGCGTTTGCTTGGATGTCTGTTTTGGAGGTCTCTGTTGCTTAGGTAGATTTTTATTTAGAGCCTCCGAGTATGTTTTTGTGTATTTATGTGTTTGGTTCGCTGATGTGGTGGGACTATGTGATACTGGAATTATGTTGTGTGAGGTTACCTTCTCCTCCTGACTGGTTACACCAGTTTTGAGATGAGAGAGCTCAGCCTCCAGTTTGGCTAAATATTTGCATCTCTCACATATATTTGAACCTGTTTGGAGGAGGAGTGGGTTGTCAGTGTACATGAGACAGTTGTAACATTGCCTCAAAATTCCCAGATTCACCAGCTGGACTGGAGAGGAAACCATTGACTGACCTTTGGACATGCTAGAGTAACAGGGAAACTGAATTTAAGATGGACCAATAGAGGACAGGGTAATCGTAGAGAGTATAACAGTAAGTAGTGCTTATGGTTTAATAGTGCTAACTTGTAGGATTACTTAATTGGACTAGTGAAGGGCCTTAGAATGAGAATATGGTGTTTAAATTGAGAGATAGAGCAGTTCTAAGGGAAAAAGTGAAGAGCAGACTTTGTGGAGCCAGGAATAGTTTAAACCCAATTAAGTGGCGCTGCCCGTTGTTGCGCTATGCTCAAAAGCAGCAAAAACCGGAAAAGAGGGTTTTAAGAGAGGAAGATGAAGGAGTTTTGGAATTGACCCAAAATGGCCAATAAAACTACAGTTTCAAGTCAGTAACCACTCCCAAAGGGGCAGGCAGGCTGCTCAATGTTTTTCACTGCCACTGATCAACAGAGAGACATTCCTTTAGCCCAAGCAAAAAATGGCCTCACAGAAACTTACAAACAGTTCAAGAACAGCAAGCCTGTAACTGAACTTTTTTAAATCTCAGAAAAGTGGGAAAAAAGCAATATTTTTTTTTTCAGAGATAGCAGAGGTTAACAAGTATCAACAAGTTATAACAGTGCAGTAAATGACCCCACACAAGAGTGCTAGGCCAAAGACAGATAAAATGCAAGTTTTGAGAAAAAAACAATTTTAAAAATAAGTGCAAACAGGAAATTCAGTAAACAGCTCTAGGTTGTGCTCTAAATACAGTTACTAATGCAGAAATCAAATTTAACAAGAAAGAAAATGCTCAAAATAGGCGGCTATGCAGAAAACCTTAGCAAATAAACAGAGGAAAAATACTTAAAGTCTCAAAAGTGGCTCCTTTCATCTCTCAGCGTTTTCTCCTCTTGGTGGGTACTTTACCAACAGCCAACAAGCCTGAAAAGACACCAAAACCACGAGGCAACCAGGTTTTAAGAGAGGAAGATGAAGGAGTTTTGGAATTGACCCAAAATGGCCAATAAAACTACAGTTTCAAGTCAGTAACCACTCCCACAGGGGCAGGCAGGCTGCTCAATGTTTTTCACTGCCACTGATCAACAGAGAGACTTTCCTTTAGCCCAAGCAAAAAATGGCCTCACAGAAACTTACAAACAGTTCAAGAACAGCAAGCCTGTAACTGAACTATTTAAATCTCAGAAAAGTGGGAAAAAAGCAAGATTTTTTTTTGTTTTTTTTGTTTTTTCAGAGATAGCAGAGGATAACAAGTATCAACAAGTTATAACAGTGCAGTAAATGACCCCACACAAGAGTGCTAGGCCAAAGACAGATAAAATGCAAGTTTTGAGAAAAAAATGATTTTAAAAATAAGTGCAAACAGGAAATTCAGTAAACAGCTCTAGGTTGTGCTCTAAATACAGTTACTAATGCAGAAATCAAATTTAACAAGCCAGAAAATGCTCAAAATAGGCGGCTATGCAGAAAAACTTAGCAAATAAACAGAGGAAAAATACTTAAAGTCTCAAAAGTGGCTCCTTTCTTCTCTCAGCGTCTTCTCCTCTTGGTGGGTGCTTCACCAACAGCCAACAAGCCTGAAAAGATGCCAAAACCACGAGGCAACCAGGTTTTAAGAGAGGAAGATGAAGGAGTTTTGGAATTGACCCAAAATGGCCAATAAAACTACAGTTTCAAGTCAGTAACCACTCCCACGGGGGCAGGCAGGCTGCTCAATGTTTTTCACTGCCACTGATCAACAGAGAGACTTTCCTTTAGCCCAAGCAAAAAATGGCCTCACAGAAACTTACAAACAGTTCAAGAACAGCAAGCCTCTAACTCAACTATTTAAATCTCAGAAAAGTGTGAAAAAGCAAGATTTTTTTTGTTTTTTGTTTTTTCAGAGATAGCAGAGGATAACAAGTATCAACAAGTTAAAACAGTGCAGTAAATGACCCCACACAAGAGTGCTAGGCCAAAGACAGATAAAATGCAAGTTTTGAGAAAAAAAACGATTTTAAAAATAAGTGCAAACAGGAAATTCAGTAAACAGCTCTAGGTTGTGCTCTAAATACAGTTACTAATGCAGAAATCAAATTTAACAAGACAGAAAATGCTCAAAATAGTTGGCTATGCAGAAAAACTTAGCAAATAAACAGAGGAAAAAATACTTAAAGTCTCAAAAGTGGCTCCTTTCTTCTCTCAGTGTTTTCTCCTCTTGGTGGGTGCTTCACCAACAGCCAACAAGCTAGCAGCTTTGTGTACTTACCCAGTGAGATGTCCAGATAATTGCCAGATATACTGCTGCCGGGCCACCATAACAGTCATGTATGTCAGACAAAGCAGTGGGATGCTGTACACATGTATGTCAATATCTAGTGGGTGGTATGTGGCCATGGCACCTCCTTACCAGTGGTTTTGTGGCAGAACAGACAGGGATGTGTGAATGCATATCCTATGGGGACACATGTATACCAGTAGTTACATGTTATACCCAACTACATGGCTGTTAACATCCACATTGTTAGGATTGGTCTACATGTCTTGCACTAAGGGGCTATGTGTATACCTCTGGACTGCCCAGAGTGTGTCAGACTGTCCACATATATAGGCCATTATCTCTGCTGTAGTCCACAGGAGCATTACGTGCTAGCAGTGGTACTGTACTATGATGTCATTAGGATGTCTGTCAGTAGCCAATGGCGCACATGTTAAAAGCAGATGTGACCTCCCACACACACCTTGTCTGTGAAGACAATCCCTATTACAATAGCAATACTCTACAAATATACCTGCTATACATACCTGACATCCCCTTGCACTATGAAGTTGGGACTACAGGGGCTGAGGTAGGGCTACCCTCCATGTTCAAGACATATGGTGATGATATATGTACATATACTTATCCAGGTAGCTATATAGACATACACATATACATATAGTCATACATAGATGGATAAGTGTATGTACATAGATATAAAAATAAACACCCAGATATATACATACACAGAGCAATATATGTCTACACATATACAGATAGAGATACATATGCACATATATGTATGGATATCTACATATATATTGACAGTAGTAGGTATATCAGAATAGATATGTATGCACATATAGTTACTGACATCTACATATATACCAACATAACTAGGCATATCTGTACACATAGGATGTGCATACATATATAGCTATATATACATATAAATATATCTATATATACATATGTGTCTATGGGAGCGTTACAGGATCATGAAAGCGCAAAGTCCTAAAGACCATCAGGGGTGAGGTGCCTTAAGGTATATGGATGTACATTACCATACAATCCACCTTGGTTAAATGCAGCCGTACTGCCACCTGCCATACAGACAGTTAAGTTTGTCATTGTGCTTGTGATGGTGTCAGTTGTGCCTTGTTATGTAACAGTTACATCCCATTGTGTCAGCTGAGGTCTTTACCCCTAGGGATTGTCTACAGAGTGTAGATAGAGGCTGCTGTACTATACATCTGCATTACTTACTGTTGATTGTTTGGTATCCTGTGGCCCAGTCTGTCTTTACTGGTGTACTACTTGATGGCCTTGGGCTGGACAGCAACATTTGTTGACTTACTAGACTACTGTATTAGTATAACTGTTTCACAGTTGCATTACTCAGTGTATATGGATTTCCGTGTCTAAACAACTATATGACATGGCATATACAACTGTAATTGTACACAAATAAAACTTTCCTATATATGCACACCTGTGTGTGGTGGTATATCCTTTGAGATCTCTGTGGGTATATGTTGCAGGCAATGAATGACATCTGTATGGGTGGCTCATACAGTCTCCAGTTGGTAAGGTGGTAACTGTGGGAATGGTGGCTGTTCCATATTGTGTGCACGTACTACATATGTAACTTACTATATATATATATATATATATATATATATATATATACCTACATATAAAGATATGTTGTATCCATTTAGATATGAATATATTTACACACACACATACATCTAAATGTTGGAATACATTCTCTGTACTGTTGAATGACTGGGCTGTATGATATGTTTTTGAAAACATCAGGGTTATGTATATCTGACATGGCTTAGTGGTAAATCACTTTGGCTATGGTGTGTGGTGTTGCTGGGCAGAACACAGGCCATTGGCTACAGAGTGATTAAGGCACTTTAAAGCAGTTGTAAATGGGTTTGCTTGGGTTTGCATGGAGGTAAGCACTTCTAACTTTTGGCTACAGTTTCTTATACTCAGTTAGCTTCTAAATTGCTTAACCTGTGAAGGCATTGCTTCCCCCAGTGCAAAAAGGCTTAAACCTGCTCACTGCTGCTTAAAAGCGCTTACTCCCTCTTACCCCCATGCTAATTTCTTTAAAAGAAAAGAAAAAGGGGTTGATAGGAAAGTGGTGAAAAAGGGGGCACAAAGAGGGAAAGACAGTAGGGAAAATAGCCAGGAATGTGCAGGAAGGGTGAAGGGAAGGTCCATAGCTGCCCATTCCTTCTATAGCAACAGCTGTGCATATACATTGAATTTGGAGGGAGATTTGGGCACTCAACCCCCTGGGAGGGGGTGAGGACAACAAAAATAAGTTGTGATGCCAGTTAGACCGGATTACATGTGTCCAGTGGACACTTGTGAAATGGACAGCTATGCATGGGGCGAGATTTTTTTGTGGGAACAGATTGCCCTGTTTTTTTTTCCAGGTGAGAGTGGGATGTTGGGTAGGGATAGTAGGTATATTTGGGGAGGTAGGTTGAGTAGGTTAACAGACAAGACAAACAAGATGCATACAGGGGTGGTATATGACACATGTGTTGGGTAAATACCTTGATGGGGAGAGGTGTTGGGAAATCAGAAGCCCACAAGCCCTCTCATGGAAACAGTGGGACTGAGGTCCCCACTCATGGGCAGTCACCACTGTACATTCACAGCCCCAAAGGTGGCTATGCTGGTGGCTGAGTTGCAGAGCCAGGCTGATTCTCTAACCGTGACATGCGGCCCTCGAGCTGGTGTAGAAGATCACCAAACTGCTGGTTGATCTCTCTACCCATCACAACCCTAACCTGGTGACAGGTGTCTGTCCGCACCCACTCCTGGGGAGGGCGAGCCCCATCTCTTGAGGCAGTTCCATCCGAAGGTGGTGCAGGACCAACAGACAGGGAGGTACCTGATTGGGCCCCAGACATGCTGGTGCCCGGTGCCATGGCCAGCTGAGGTGGGACAGGTGGGTCCACTGGGACCGGCCTTCCCAAGCATGCTATAGTGTTTAGATTTCATCATCATATGTGGGATGGTAATAGTAAACACATTCCAGGGTTAGGTATAACAGCATGCATAGATATTCCCATTAACGCAGACACCAGGTAAGGAACAGTTGCATAGCAAACAGAACACATGCATATATGGAACCACAGTGGTAATAAGGACAGCATGCGGATACATTGATGGCACCATGCCACCAATGTTGGAATAATGCAATATAGCACATGCATTGGAACCATTAAAATATTTGTCAAACAATTGGACATTATTTTTATTTTACATTTGTTATCAGAACATAGGTATCATTAAATACCAGTTGAGGTGGGTATTTTGATTATTGTTGGAGATATGGTGGGAGGGGGGAGAAAGATGTCAATTAACAGCTAGTATATTCCTGTAGTTTGCATTACTTTCCTAGTCAGTGCTGTTATCTGTACCTTACAAGACTTACTACACTACCTATAGCCTTAGTTTGGACAGTGATATGGCTGTCGTCATCGTTACACATGAACCAGTTTTACCTGCAGTATACACCTCTTACCTAGTACACCTTTGGAGGGAATGCTTGTTAACGCTAACTAACTGCTTCTACACATACTCTCAGATTACGGGTTGATGTTGTGCACATAACTATCCAACTCTTTCTGCACAGACTCTGGCCATGTGTTGACCACATGCTGGTGTACCAGGACATATCTAGATTATTGCCCTCTTCCGCCTTTACTGACCTGACACACACATATACATGCTTTCCTACACAGTTATATTATGCAGCACAGTGTGGGTGACAGTGACCAGTGATACTTTATTATTCAGAGAAACTGCAACACTCTCAATTCCCTACAATACCAGAGTGAACAGTACCAGTACAGGTTATAATGGTCTTAATTTCTCAGCACAGTGTTTGTATCTGATGTACTTGTGGGAGCAATGCTTGTTAGCACTACCTGACTGTTGCCACACAAAGTTCCAGATTGCACATTAGTATTATGCACACACATCTCACTCTGTTACTGTACACACTCTGGTCACAGCTTGACAACATGGGAGTGTAGATAGGACATACTTGAAATATTACTCTCCTAACAGTTTTGGGGTTTGCTATAATGACAGATGTGTTCTCATAGATGTTTGACAATCACTTGTATTCCCTGTTTGCTGGCTAAACATCTGGGATCATCCCACAGATTTGACAGGGGGACAGGCAGCAGATATGGGCCCATATGCTGGACATTCTGGACTCATCTGTACAGTTGTGGGGTATGATTCTGTATGCAGCCTACTTCCACTCCCAGGATTCAGACCATGGCTGTGTCTGTTACAACTTAAACACTATCCATCACAGTTGTGTCTGATATATATATATATATATATATATATATATATATATATTGCTGTATATCTCCTGTCTGCTTTCTGTCTTATTAATCCCTTGTGCTTTAGCATTCTGACCTTGTATTACAGCACTATTATACAGATTTCCTAGACAGTTATATGTTCTAGGACAATGTGGGCGACAGTGATGAGTAATACCTCATTATTCAGAGCAACTGCATCAGTCGCAATGCCATAGAATACCAATGTGAACAGTACCAGTACTGCTTATCATTCTTGTATATCTGGGCACAGTGTTGGTATCTGACAGACCTGTGGGAAGAATGTTTATTTACACTACCTGAATGTTCCCACACACACTACCAGATTCCACATTACTATTATGCACATACATCTCACTCTGTTACTGTACACACTCTGACCACAGCTTGACAAGTTGGAGTGTAAATGGGACATGCGTGGCTTCTTAGTCGCATAAGGTATTGTGGAGTTGGTAGTGTGCCAGCTTTGTTTTCATAGATGTGTGTCAATCAGTTGTATTTCCTGTTTGCTGCCTATACATCTGGGATCATCCCACTGATTTCCCAGGGGAACAGGTTGATAGGCAACAGATATGGGCCACTTTAATAGACATTCTGGACATATCTGTACAATTGTGGAGTATGATTCTGTATGCAGACTACTACCACTGGCAGGATTCGAACCATGGCTGTGTGGCTAAAAAACAAAAGTTCACATCTCAGTTGCATGTGCTATTTGGTTTTTGTTGTCTGCATTTTCCTGTTTACTGTCTATGTGTCTCTCAGTTGTACTAAATGGCCTCTGTGGATTACACCTGTCATATACAAGCATTCCTACACATTCAATTTATGGCGCAAGGTGTGGATAACAGTGCTAAATACAACAATACTATTACATGATTGCAAATCTACATTACTATATGATACCAGAATATACACATGCAGTCCAGCAGTTAGACCTTTTTGTCAGGCTATTACACTTTTAGTGACATGCAAACAATATGGGACTCTTCCTGCCATATTCTCTAGTATACACAGCACTTGCCTTGAACAATACAGATTTTATACAGGCAATTAATTTACTACTACTTTTAGTTTTATTTCCTATGACAGTAAATGCATGAGTATTACTGACCTGCCTTGCATCACAACCTTGCCAGGTGGCTGATTTGGGCCTCCTGGTTCGTAGCCTGCTCCATTGCAGCTGTGGGGGACATAAGAGGAATATTTAGCCATATGTATCCATGATATACCTGAGCTGGCAATTATTACACACACAGTGGGGTGATACTTACACATGACTGGAACATCCCCTGCCGCTCTAGCCTCTTGGAACCACTCCTGCAAGAGGTTCCCCCTTACACCACTTCAGGTCAGCATAGTGATGCCTGACCTGCTCACCAGTTTGGGGTATGCCAGTGGCACTGGTGAGGTCACGGGCAAGATGGTCCCAGGCCTCTGCCTTATATTGGGAGCCCTGGTACTGGCCCTGCAGTAGTTTCAGATCAAGGGTCTTTGACAAGGAGTCCTGCCATGACCTTGGACTCCTGGATGCACCAGCACTGTGCCCGGAAGCACACACCTTTTCCCCTTACTGCCATAGTGCCTGCAAGGGGAAGCAACAACCAGTTATGAGATGTATTCCCGCCTCATGGGTTTAAGTAGGGCTGACTTCCCACACTTTTCCGTGACTGGCCAGTTTTGAAAAAGCTAAGCTATGGGCAAACCTGCTTACCTAGGGTTGGCATTATTTAAAGGGATATACACTGGGCACATTGAGTTAGCCGGCCTAAACATTGCTTACACCTCCTAAACTGGCCTGTGCAGTACTTAGCGTTGCTTACATTAGACTTTGCATTATAATTCCTTTTTGGCATTGAGTTATTATTCATTACATGTTATATGTATGCCTGGTATCCATGATTCATATGTACGTACACTATATGGGGTCCTTGTGTTTTATTGGAGGCTTCAACACTCTATTGCAATTACACCTAACATCTGGCCTTACTGCTGTACTCCGGTTCACATATTTATGTTATGTAGTGGGTTAAGGCACATATGTCTGTATATTGATTCCTTTCACAGGTTCAGTTTGGTCTTACTAACGTGATGACTTGTTTGCTGATACGTCATTCTTCTGTACTTCTGTGATGGGTTGGTGGTTAACTACTGTAACTATGGTGTATAGGGTCCTTGGTTCGAGACCTGCATGGCTGTTTATTTTGTTATTGGCCAGAACAAGGGCCATTGGATACAAAGTGATTAAGGCACTTTTGAGCATTTGTAAGCATGTTTGTGTGATGGTAAGCACTGCTAGCCTGCCATTACATCTGCTTACAGAGAGTTAGCTTCAGAATTGCTTAACGAGTGCAGACATTGCTTACCGCCACACAAATGGGGTTAAACTCACTTACTAGTGCTTAAATATGCATACTTCTTGTTATTGGTGCTTAAACCTGCTTACTAGTGCTTTATTCATTATGACACTGACACCTCACATGTGCATTTACTCCAGTACTCCAGTTCATAAAATTATGTTATTTCGTGGGTTTTGCAACATAAATATTGATCATAACGTGCTTTGCCATGGAAAATGGAATGTGCTGCAGTGGGACTCGAACCGGGAATGCCTGCTCGTAAGGCAAATGCTCTGCCCACTACACTATTGCTATGCTGCTTCATTTGCATATATCTTCCTTGTTATCCTCTTCAGCCATTTAAACTGCATTAACAGTAGCTAAGCGATGGGCACACCCGCGCACCTACAGTTAGCTTTAATGGGATTTATATAAAAAAAAGTTAAAGGGTTTGTTCATTTAATTTTTGTATACTGTTGCTATTGTACACAAGGGGGACTGTTGGTGGGGATATGCAGACACCTATGAGCAGTCTCGCTCATTTCTGACCCCTTTCTGTTGTTCTTCATTGTGGGGGCGTGTATATTCTGAGAGCTTTGCTCTCAGACACGCCCTCTGCATTCTTGCATGCTCCGTGTAAGACTAGGAGCTCAGGCAGCGCACCTCATTACTATGCATTGCTCGCGGCCATCCTACTCCTAAACGGCCACCTTCATAGTCCTGCACGGAAATAGTAAATCCAGGAGACTGTCTCTGATCTAAACTAAATTACTACAACAGAGCAAAGGCAGGCTTGAGTCCTTTTTGGGTAATCAGTGCACAGCAAAACTAGCAATTGGCAACTGTAACTGACAACTGACTTCAACTGTCTTCAGCAGGCTCTTTTGTAGACTAGCCTGTCAAAACTGTTCAGTTCTAATTTTTATTTCATATTTTGAAAATCAACCAACAGCTGTTTATTTAAAGTGCCTTCCTGTCTTTCAGCTTCTGACAGTAACAAGTAGCATTCGTCAACATTCTGATGATACCATCTACAGATCAGCTGAATATGAGATAGTTTGCCTTTAGAATCTTTCTTCACAAACATGCACAGTTAGAAATGTAAAAGGACACTTTCCCAAGTCTTTAAAACATTCTGTACAAAGATCATAAATCAACATGTAAGAACCTATTTATGATATCATAGCTAGTCATGCTTGCATACAGTACACAGGTCAATCTTAAATTATATACAAAACTTCGGCCAGACATGCTATCACAAATGACCATGTCCAATTTCTTCACATTTCTCCCTCATATAACTCAAGCATGGTTTTCAAATGACCCTTGAAAAATGATGCTTGAGAAAAATGGGTCTGTCTGGGATTATCAACCCCCTCCTCTCCTGGACAATTCATTTGCATTGGCATAATTAACCCCACTGTAGTATTTTTCTCCTTCTGAGGAAACTGGGATGAGCACAGCTCCCACCCCACAATCTAAAGCATCCACTTGTACAACAAACTCTTCACTATAATCTGGGCTGGCCAACACAGGGGTTCCTCCCAAAATCGCCTTAAGTTTTTGGAATGCCTGTTCATAATCTCTGGTCCACACTATCTCATCTGGTTTATTTTTTCTAGTTGGGTCAGTAAGGGGTGCAGCTATTACACCACAAATGTGCACACATTTTCCACAGTACCCTACTGTTCCTAGAAATGCTCTCACTTGCTTTTTAGCAAAAAATAACTGGCCACTTTAGAACAGCTTCCACTTTGACAGGTTTTGGCCCAATCCTTCCACTCCACACTCTGTGTCCTAAGTAAGTGACTAGTGCCATACTCACCTGACTCAAGGTGTAATGGTTAACTTTGCCCTTTGTAAACTGTTCTGCAAGTGCCTGTAGCATACTCTTTAATGTAGAGTTTAACCTCTCCATATGACTATTAGTCTGGGGATGGTAGTGGGTGTTCTTTACATGTTTCACCGCACAACGCTTCCCCAAACAAGTCAGCAAGTTTGACATGGAGTTGGCACTTTGGTGAGTCAGCATCTCCCTTGGATAAGCTACCCTGCTGAAAAATGCTAACAAAACACTTGCCACCTTTTCTACATCAATATCACCTGCAAATAGGAATATTAAGTACCATAGTTAGAAGTGGCAGACATTAGGCTCAAGTCTCTAGCAACTGTTGTACTACCACACCTTCCAGCCCTCCCTTAGGAGTCCATTTCTATCATGCAAACTATCCTTCTCTGCCTCAATATCACCTGTACAAGAAATATTAGGGACTATAGCTAGAAGTGGCAGATGGTAGGCTTTAGGCTCTACCAACTGCCATACTACCTCACCATCCAGCACTCCCTTAAGCATTTCTCTCAAGCTTTGTAATATAGGGTCCATAAGTTGAGCCTGTCTCAACTCTACATTTGTGACCCTTCCAAGCTCCCTTTTCACAGGAAGCCTAGTAATTTCCAACAGCTGTGCCTCAGTGTCAGTCTAAGTACTATCACTCACCTCCAACCTTGCAGTTACCATGTCCAAGGGAACATCAGTATCTTTCAGCAGATGTGGCTCATTTTAAGACTTACTACTACAAGATAGTTCTTCTCTGAGACAGCCAAATTATATACAAACCTTCAGTCAGACATGCAAGCACATATGACAGTGCCCAATTTCTTCACAACGTGGAACATTCTAGCTTTATGCCAGACTTGTCAGATTTCTTGAGCATGCCAAATTATGACCAGGTATTAGTAAGGATATGCAACATTTTAGAAGATTATTCCACCAGGTGTACTGCCAAGTCAGGTGTTTTTAGCTTTTATTTTTAATTGTTTTGCTTATTATTTTATCTGTTACCTTTGATTGGTCGCCCTTAGAGATGCAATGAATTAGATTTACAGCCTGAGTTTTTCTGAAATTCGTACAGAATTTATTTACTGGAATATTTCATATTTCTTAAGAATCAAGATGGTAGGTTGTATGGCTTCGAGGGGCAGAGGCAACTCCAATATTCAGGAAGCTGGGCCAGATAACTTCCAGTAAGGAGCAGGATGCTTTACTGTATTCCACACTCACTGAAGTGGACAACTCATCAAAAGTTTCTCCTTTCCTCAATGTTGTTGCAATCCCGGTGTTTTAACATTTGCTCAGAGATAGAAAAGCTCTGCATATCAGAATGTTTATAACTCTTTTACAAGTTATTGACACAGAGTCATATTAAGCTGGACTTTATCAGTGCAGAGTTTGGTATCAAAATGAAAGCTAGACTGTCATACCACTGGACTGACTTGCTTATAATGCATTTTTAGGTCTTCACGTACTAGCATGAAGTACTGAACAGTTACCTAGCATCATTGTACTAATGTACATTCTAAAAATGTGCTTTGCTCTACAGGCAGTGAGAAATAAAGCACATGGTTCATCATGTTTGTTCAATGTTCATTGAATGCTTTTTTGTGAAAAAAAAATCTTGAGTACTTAGGTTCATAGGTAGCTACTAGGCTATCGGCCCAAGGGCCTACATAAGCCTAGCCAGCAAGGTAACATAGCTTACACCACCCAAGAAAGTTATTTTCCTGTGCCACTGTCCAGCAGAGACACAGAAGTGATCCCCGAGGTGTATTTCCTATTTCCCATCCACTCATCAAGATTTTTTTTGAAGAGTGCTAATGAAGAACATTGCTTGACATAGATGGGTAGCTTGTTCCAGAGTATAGGAAGTCTGTGGGACAGGAATCTATCCCTCCAGTGTGTCCTGTTTATTGTGGTGACAAGGTTTAGGTCCCTAGAGCGTGTAGCTTGGAGGGATTGGAATTTCTTTAGGTGTAGTATGTCCAACAGCTCTGGGTTTGACATAGCTTTATATGTTAGGCAGAGATCACCTCGGAGTAGACGATATGCTACGGAGTAAAGCTGGAGTTTTTTGAGGCGGTCAGTGTAGGGCATTTGTTTGAGGCCAGTAATCCTCTTTGTGAGGTACTTCTGTGGCCTTTCCAGCTGCTGCAGATGTCTTGTGAGGTACATTCCAAAAGGGGCTTTGTACAATATAATGGGTCTAATGAGTGACGAGTAGAGGGGAACAATGACCTCTTTTTTTCCTGGATGAGAACCCTTTTATGATGAGGTGTGCCACGTAGAAGGACTTCCTGACTACTGTGGCGATGTGACTATCAAAGGAGAGACTACTGTCCACCTGGGTCTCAAGGTCTCTTATCACGCATTCGGTGTTAAGGAGATTGCTGCCTATGTTTGGGCTTGCTGAAGATTTGTTAGGCTGTTTTGCCTTTGAATATTTATATCTAGTATATTTTATATAGTGTTTAATGCTTACTCTATATACATTTACTTAGACAGACAAATTACCTTGAGATACTTTGTAAACTAGCTTTTATTTTGCATGCTCATGGGCTGCATGTTACTTTGAGAAATGATGCATTGCTTTGTTACCTCAGAAATCGGTAAATGCTTACTTTATGCTTGAATATTTGCTCTGTAGCAACGGAGGTTTATAGCTGTTACATTCTCTACATTTTTGCCACATTATATCATGCTATAATTTCTTTTGTGCATTAAAATGACAGCATCACTAACTGTCCCTGGCATCGCTCATTATATTCTGGCTTGAGTATTACTGATAAGACAAATTTACAGGTAAACCCTAAGGAGTTATTGAAAATAAAAATGTGTACCAGAATAACTTGCATGCAACAAACAGCTGGTCTCCTGCTGTTACAGCAAAGCTTAAAATTAGCTATTACTCTAGCCAGCTTCTCAAACAACTCATCATCATCCATTTTTCTTAAAGCAAGCTGACTTTGTACATATCAAACATCATTTCTATAATACTCTAAATGAGAAACACTTTGTTAATAGATTTCTTTCCCTCTTCTTTAGGGCAGATTAGCCATATTTAGATTATTCAAATTACTGTCAAATACTCATTTAATATTCCTTTGATCTGGCAACTAAAGATTCTTGTCACAAGTAGATTTATGGTGAAGAAGTGATCAACATTAGTGCACTTATCACCCCATATTTTAACTGAACCCTGACATACCAGTCATACTGGAAGGCTGGTCAACACAGTTGGGATAGCAGGTAGACTATGGCAGCCTACATTAATGTGATCTGTAAGTAGTCAGTCTACATTAATGGGAGCTGTAGGTAGGTAGTTTACATTAATGTCATATGTAGATCAACAGTCCTGTTTGTATCCTCCATTTACACAGCAAAGAAAACACAGACATGTACCCTAAACCTTTTGATTGAATAATTTGTGTAGAACTCCTATAATCCAGTCTTCATTTATATTTATACACTTATTAACCATTTCATCGATATGGTTCAGCAGACCTTCGTGTTAAACAACTACTGCCACAGCATTGAACCCTTATTCTGAATAACTGACAATATAGCTAAATACATGAAGTAACAAGTTGCAAGTAAACTATATTCCGCATATCATGGATTAAATAACTACAGAATCTGCTTATATATTGTGCAGCTCAGAGCCATACTGAAAGTAGTTTTGTGTATATTTCCCCATTATCAAAGAACAGAAATATTTACCTTTGGCCCATGTCATGGAACATGTTCAGGGATTCCAAGGGAGCATACAAAATGTAATTAGCATGTTAGACTTTCTAATGATGAACATGTTTAAAGTCGTGAAGGTGCCAATGCCATTTTTCACAATCAGGAAGATAGGAATGTGATCTCCAAAAAAAAAAAAACTACTACAGTTTGACTAGCAATGTATGACCCTTTCAGATTTAATGACCTTAAAGTGTTTTACCCTACTTCCCATAGCAAATGTAAAGAGTCAACACTTTATGAGGGGGTAATCTGCTTTCCATATGCAATATCAACATTTTCAGTGTTTGATGGAAAAAGTATGTTATTTTTGCAACTGATTTTGTTGATAGTCACCAGCCCTTGAAGTTTTTCTTAAAGCCGAACATTACTGACATAACATCATCAAAGAGTGAACTCCACAATGCTTCACTACCTGCATTAACATTTAAGATACTATTTGTTCATGTTAAGTCCAGGGAGTCTTGTATCCTAGTAAGACAATTTGTCTGCTATGTCTCACAGGCAGAAAACCCTACTTTGAAAATTAACTCCTCTGATGATCTACTATTGAAACCACAACATAAAAAAGAAGTGGTTCCTCTAAAGAAGTATATATAGTTTGTGGTTACCGACATTGCATTGTGCATCATCATTAAGCCTGTTTTTTTTCAAATTTTCACCATTTGGTCTGGGGATTGTGCCAATTGTCATCATCTCTCTTGATTCAATGCCACTCTTCTACCTTCTTCAACAGTTGCCTGACTGTCAAAGGTCTTCTCTCACAGAATCTATCCACCTCTTTCCTGGATAATCTAGTTTTATCTTCCCTTCTTCCTGTCTGTCCCAAATTTTCTTTAGCAGACTGTTTTTTGCTTTTTCAGCACATGTGCCCGAGCCACTGTAATCTGTTCTCTTTGACCTTGTCTGCAACTGGAGCTACTTTGGCTTTTGCTCTGATGTCCTTATTTCTCTGCCTGTCTGACAGTGTGCATCCTACCACCTATCTCAGAAACGTCATCTCCATGACCTTTAGCATCCTTTCCGCCCGGGTTTCTGCATCATACAGTACTACTGGTCACACCACTGTCTGTGCACCTTCCTTTCCAGATTCTTTGGTATATTTCTTTCATACACTACCACTGATACTCTGTGCCAATTGGCTGCATCCCCTCTGATTCTAGCTTTGACCTCCTCATTTAGGCTTCTCTTCTCCTCAACCACTCCTCCCAGATACTTAGAATGCATTCTTGATGTATGTAAATCATTGTAAATACCTCAACTGACATCATTTTGTAGGCATGAGCATAAGGAAAAAACTGAGCTGAAACTGAAAGTAAAACATAAAAACTGCTATAAACTTTGGTTTGTTTTCATACCACTTACAGCTTTAACTACAGAGATATATTTACAAGTGAAATGCAAATGTATGAGAAGTGTAACAATACACTTTAAAGAAGAAATAAATACTGAACCTTCACCTCAAATATCTGAAAATGTTGGTTGTTCATAATCACAGAGCCTGTAGCATGTGACCAAAGCCATATGCCCTAACCTTTCACTTAGAGCATGTGAGCAAGTGGCTTTGCAATGACCTATAATATCAGAACATCTGACCAAGTGGACGGACCTTAATAAACTAGTTTTGTATTTTTTACATCCATGCTGAAGATCATACATCACTACCTGTTTTATTGAAAGTCAGCTATAGTTTCTTTTTTTTCTGATATAACTAAAGAGCTCTTTTTTCTTCCTTATTTTAGATGGCAGGCTATTTTCATTATCGGATGTCACTGATATGATTAGCTTTATAAGATATTTCTGTGATTTAGGTTGGAGTTCTTTGCTGAGTTAGGATAGTGTTTGAAAATGCCACATCTTTTCTTCCTGTGGTACCACATATCAGTTTTGCATTTCTACCATAATGTTTGCAGTTTATAGACTATCAGTATATTTAAGCCTCACCTATATTGTTGAATGCACCATTTAATAATGTATGACAATATGAGGACTGTTCATCACCATGTCTCACACTGTGTTAGTGATGCATGTATTTATCTCTGTGAAGCTGCAATCAACATATTTAAAAACGTGAGGTTTCTCAATGCCTGGATACCACACTTTACAATAAATATGGCAACATAATGGTCAGTGTTGTCCTAGGGAAAGGAATTTTGTGGGGAGAAGCAATTAATTTCCATACATTCATTTTTATTAACTGGGTGAGGTTAATGGTTATTTTAGGCACTTTTTCAGCTATGACTTCAGCCACAAAGGCAAGGGTTAATGCATCATATTTGCATCATTTAGAGTAGCCAGTCATGCAGCATGTTATTGACAGGTGGGGGGAAACTGGAGTCCTTAGGGAAAAAAATCACACAAACACAGAAAGAATATGCAAAATATGTACATTCCCTATTATCAGGTATATTGTTACTCCTAGATGGGGAAATGGACTGTTCTATGATTCTCTAATAATGAAAATGAATAATATATGGGAGCATTTGTTGTTTGTATGGGCATTTCTTTCTTTGAGTTTTGGTCTCTGAAGTCTTATGACACTGCTGTTACTTCATATTTTTTTATTTGCATTAGACTATTAAGGCGATTTTTTTGTTCTGTGTTAGTAATGTAATATGGTCTACAACTTACATTGATTATTATTTCTGATTTATTTCCTGGGGTTCTCATTCTACACTTCTGCTTTTTGAATCTTTCACACCACCAACACTGTTGCTGATGAAGTACAACATTTTTCAGAGATGGTGAGTGACTAAATATTAGAGTAAGCTAATCTAAAAAAAAGCTTAGATGTGCAAAACACATATTCAGTTGAACACCATAAGCAGTAATTTGTTTTATTTGCTCAGTTAAATTTAGTTGATTCAAAAAACAAGTCCTCCACAAGGGATAAACGGTTCCCAAAACCCAAAAATAAAATCTGACACATTAAATTTAGTTGATGCATTATATTCAAAGTCTGGCTCAGCAAGTGTGCAAATGTGAATGTGTGAAACATACCACCTCACCTGTATGCAAATGCAATAAATGAAAACAATCCACACTAGTTTTTACATGTGTAAAACCTAAGTAGACATGCCTACATATACTTGCAGAGTTGAAACTATGTAAAATTGGCTACAATATATACAAGAATGAGTGTAACTGCTGCCAAGATTTTTGAAAGTCAGACATTTATGGGTACATACCTTATTTAATAATTAAACTAAGCAGATATAAAGACTCGCTACCAGTGACTGTATAGGGTCTTTTATATAATGCAATTCTACTGTGAGAAATAAGTGTTTCTCTTTCTATCCCTATGCTAAGCCGTTTAAAGGCCATTGCTATGATTTTTAATGCTTTGAAGTTGAGAGGTATTGTCAGGAATGTTGCTTCCATGGCAAATTTACACTTTGTTCATTTCAGCAATCTCATATTCAGGTAGTTGTAACTGTGGCTGAAATAAATGGATAGCGTTATTAATAAGCAATTGATTGCTTATAATATGTGATTATTTTTTTATTGATGATGTTGCTAACTTATTTTCAGCCAGTCATACTTACCTAAATGGGGGTGAGGATGTCACCTCAGCAGGTCATCATACCTGTGTGTATGTTGCTCCATCGATTTTTGAATGCCTGTTAATTCAGTGAGTGCATTACCCAGATTGTTGCATACATCAATCTTTTAAGGAACCTCTACTGACATAGTTCAATGTGGCATAGCAAGATTGTCTCTCTTTTATGCAACACCTTGGGGCCCTGTTTTGTGCTTTCACAGAGGAGGTCATTTTCCTAGATATGTTCAAGAAAGAATGATGCCTAGTGTATGAAAGTGAGACTCATAGAGTGTGAACCACTCACTGCACTGTGATAGCAGCAGCTAACAGAATGTGCTAGTATTTGATTAGCAGTGTATAACTTGTATATAGGCTGTGCAAATGCATATATTCTTGCAGCTTTTATAAGGTAGCGCTATATTGCCTACACTATCACATGTGCATAGTAATATGATTCAAAGAGCTATGTGCCGAGAAGCCTTATTTGCATAAGAAGTTTAAACTTGAAAACAATTCATGAAACTTCACCATTTTCTGTGCCAGCGGTTACCATGTTTCTGTGAAGATTGATCGAAATCCAGAATTAAAGCCAATAGTTTAAAATAAGTAGCTAAGATCAAAACATTTGGGTTATCAACAGTGACAATCTAAAGTAAGCGATCACACTGCCAAGTAATATTGTTGTTTCAGGAAAAATCTTTATAAATAGTTTCTGTAGTACTGGTAAGGTGACAGTCTGTTGTAATTGTTAAAGTGTTGTCACATTACTGGATACAGTTCACTGTTTCATATCCTGCACTTTGGAATTGAACATCTCATTTGTTACAGATTCTGGTATCTGGGAATGGCAATGCACAGGACAAAGTTGCACAGGCATTTAATGCGTTTCATGAAATGAACTGTAAGTAGTAAAGTAAGGCAGAAACTTTTCCACTCCACTTCCACAAACACACCTTTACAGGCCTGCACTGTAATCACACCCTTTCTGAATGCCTCTTCTATGACAGAAAATATTACAAAAAAAAAAAAAAACAACACAGACACAAAACAAGAGAAACATTTGACATGCAATGGAAATGGGAAAACATGGCAAATATCACTTGCAGCCCTTCATAAGGGATGCTATCAGCAACTTGCCCACCTGTCCACATGACAACAAATCCAGCTGGAAGGAGTCCTCCTAGCAGCTTCTGAATGAAGAAAACACCTTAGACACTGTATTGTCTTAGACACAGCCTACAATAAAAGAAGAGGAGTAGCCCATTCTAGAAGTCAGGACAGCCCTCAAGAAAAAGAAGTCAAGGAAAAAGGCAAATGGGATGAAACTGAGTGCAGATAATACAGGTATAATGGCAGCAAAGCATTAGAGGGATTGTGTGAGACAAGACCTGCAACAGTCAGACATGTGTCAAAAAAGTAGGAGAGTGGCATTGAATAGGAGGAAATGGTGACAGTTGACAAGACACCCCAACCCCATGTAGAAAATGTGAAAATGGGGGTTGGTGATTGCTTCATACATAAAACACATAAAAGTAGAGCTGTAAAACCAGTAACTGATATGTTAGTGAAATCATGTTACAATATCAAGGAACATGGCGGAGGAGAGATAACTACTGACTGACAGCATCAAAAGACTAATACAAACCAAATGAATTTTTTAAGCTTTACTCTTTCATTACTTAGGCAAGGTGAAGTCTTCTCTTTTTTTACCATACTGTTTTATTTTATTGTAGTACAAATAGTTTGCAAGAGGTTGGTAGTTATGTAGTGGCAATTGTTAGTTGTCTTTGAAGTATTATATCTTTTGTTTTAATTTTTGCATTTGTTTTCCTTAAATTGTTTATAAAACTTTACTGAGGTTGAAAACCATATATTCATGAATGAACTTAAGACATATGAAAAATGTATTTTCAGAAATTGTGTTCCAAGGTAGGCAGACTGAGATATTTTTTGGAACTGAGTACTGTTAACATATATGCAGAAAGAGCTAATGTTATGGTTTGCCATGCCAGGGGTAAGGCAAAGCAGAATGAAATTACACACAGCACCACAGAGAGCAGACTTTGTACTGTCCAAATTTCAGTGCACAATGAGGAATATGTGTTGTCTCTATAAGGGACAACAATGATGCAGGGGATAACAGCATTTGGGTACATTCAAGACAGCATGACTACTAACAGCTTGATGTACATTCAGCATCCCTACCCAGAAGGCACACTTGTTGTCATGCAGTATGTTGTATTAGGACACGTATACTTTAATGAAGTGAACGACTGTATATATACACATTTGAAATGTTTCTTCATCAGGTACGTCATAATCATCTGCAGTAGTGGTACAAGAGTAGACAGCACATGGTACATGTGAATATCATTAACTGCAACCTGTATTAGAATTTCAGATGTTTTAAACAGAATAGGTCATTCAAATACTTATGTTCCTATCTGCAGCACTAGAAACAATGACATCCTGTTTTGCAGCTCAATTGGTTGATATTGACAGCAGAACGGATGTTGATGATGATTCCATTACTCCCATACTCAGGACACAACCTCAGGACAATCACACACACCGCTGCAAGATATAGGATGACAAGGCCCTCTCCATTCACATAGGTTGATAACTCCATAATCTGTGATGTAGATTTACACACAGTACATCATAAGGAAATGCCATCAACAGAGGGGGAAATCACCTAGCAGATGAACATCTCTTGTGAGCAGGCTGAAACTCTGGAGGAAGACCCGGCACTATCTGAGATGCTACTAACTTCTGTATAACCTGCAAAGAAGGTCCCAAGGGAAGAATTAATCACAACTGACTCTGAAGATATATGAGGCCTTGTGTACTCAGCAGGAGATGCGTTTTGAAATAGTCAAGGCCCAGATTACTGCCACTATTAGTCAGCTAGAGAGGGTTAGAGTGCTGCACAATGTACATGAGGAAATTCACCAGTCCATGGAAATGATGAAGGTCAGGGACCATGACATGATTATCTCATATAAAAAATGGTTGCCCTTACATCTTCTACGTCAACCTCTATTCACAGCCTGGTGAATACTTATCAGGCGCACACTGTTAACAGTGCTAGACATGGCAGGATCTGTGCACATAATGGACAAGTAGGATAGACACCATGTGTACATCCCTACAAAATGCTGAGCCATGCAAGTGAATTTACCCAAGAACAAGGCAGTTAGACATTGTTAGACATCCACAACATGGATTAGGATCTCTGAATTGAGGTCTAGGCCCAGCAGCCCTGTTCACTGCTTTAGTGGAACTTGCCATTTTTCCGAACCAGAATAAATCTCAATGATTCATAAATGTTTTCCAAATACCGGACTTCCTCAAGATTAAGCAAGCACTTGCTTGTAATTTATAGGACCAACTCCAAGACTATCATTAGGGGACATTGTAGAAAACAATTCAAGTCTGACATAAAGTCACAACTTTATAAACTGTAATACATACCTCAACCAGCAACAAACTCAAGACGTGGCAAAAGGAAGTGCACAAAGTAATAAAATACTTATGTTGGGAGTGACATTTGCACTTACATGAATGCTGGAAATAAAAACAAAATAAGGTTAATGACATCCATTATATAAGAAAAATCATCTGGGACTGCAATGCCAGAGATATTTGCACTATCAACTGTAGCCAACACCACTAACACAATTCTTCAGGACATATCAACAGAAGATACAGTAACTTACATCCTCAGCCACTATCTAACCCTCCACCATACCTGGGTGATATAACTAGCACTAGTGCTACTAACGACAGAACACTATGCAAATGATAATGATGCCCATGAGGATAGGTACTATACATTTGTGAATTATCATCATCTTATTTTGGCTGTTCCTGTTAGGTGTCACCACAGCGGATCATCTGTTTCCATTTCTTCCTGTCCTCTGCATCATGCTCTTTCACACCAACCACCTGCAGGTCCTCTCTCACCACATCCATGAACCTTATCTTAGGCCTTTCTCTTTTCCTCTTACCTGGCAGCTCCATCCTTAGCATCCTTTTCCCAATATACCCAGCATCCCTCCTCAGCACATGTCCAAACCAACGCAATCTCACCTCTCTTGCTTTGTCTCCAAACTGTTCAACCTGAGCTGACCCTCTAATATACTGATCCCTAATCCTGTCCATCCTTGTCACACCCAGTGCAAATCTTAACAGCTTTAACTCTGCCACATCCAGCTCTGACTCCTGGCTTTTTGTCAATGCCACCATCTCCAACCCATATAACATAGCTGTTCTCACTACCCTCTTGTAGACCTTCCCTTTCACTCTTACTGATACTCGTCTGTCACAAATCATTCCTGACACTCTTCTCCACCCATTCCACCCTGTCTTTACTCTCTCCTTCACCTCTCTTCCACTCTCACCATTACTCTGAACTGTTGATCCCAAGTACTTAACCTCATCCACCTTTACCAACTCTACTCCCTGCATCCTCACCATTCCTCTACCCTCCCTCTCATTCACACACACATATTCTGTTTTAGCCCTGCTGACCTTCATTCCTCTCCTCTCTAAAGCATATTTCCACCTTTCCAGGGTCTCCTCAACCTGGTCCCTACTCTCACTACATATCACAATGTCATCTGCAAACATCATAGTCCACGGGGCCTCCTGTCTGATCTCATCTGTCAACCTGTCCATCCCCACTGCAAATAAGAAAGGGCTCAGAGCTGAACAATGATGTAATCCCACCTCCACCTTAAACGTATCTGTCACTCCCACCGCAGTCCTCACCAATGTCACACTACCCTCGTACATATCCTGTACCACTCTTACATATTTAGCTGCCACTCCGGACTTCCTCATACAATACCACAACTCCTCTCTAGGCACCCTGTCATATGCTTTCTCTAAGTCCACAAAGACACAATGCAACTCCTTCTGACCTTCTCTGTATTTCTCCAACAACACTCTCAGAGCAAATATTGCATCTGTAGTGCTCTTTCCTGGCATGAAACCATACTGCTGATCACTAATCATCACCTCCCTTCTTAACCTAGCTTCCACTACTCTTTCCCATAACGTCAAGCTGTAATTTATCAATATTATCCCTCTGTAGTTACTGCAGCTCTGCACATCACCCTTATTCTTAAAGATCGATAGCAAAACACTTTTTCCCCACTCCTCAGGCATCCTCTGACTTTCCAAAATTTCATTAAACAATCTGGATAAAAATTCCACTGCTATTTCACCTAAGCACCTCCATGCTTCTACTGGTATGTCATCTGGGCCAACAGCCTTTCCATTCTTCATCCTCTTCATAGCTGTCCTTACTTCCTCCTTGCTAATCTGTTTCACTTCCAGATTCACTATCCCCACATCATCCAACCTTCTCTTTCTCTCATTCTCTTCATTCATCAGCCCTTCAAAGTACTCTTTCCATCTACTCAACACACTCTCTTTACTTGTGAGTAGGTTTCTCTCAGTATCCTTTATCACCCTTACCTGCTGCACATTTTTCCCAGCTCTGTCCCTCTGTCTAGCCAATTGCTACAGGTCCTTTTCTCCCTCTTTAGTGTCCAATCTCTCATACAACTCTCCATATGCCTTATCCTTAGTTTTCGCCACCTCTCTCTTTGCCATGCGTCTCTTCTCCTTATACTCATGTCTACTTTCTTCATCTCTTTGACAATCCCACTTCTTCTTCACCAGCCTCTTCCTCTGTATAATCTCCTGTACTTCCTCATTCCACCACCAGGTCTCCTTGTCCTCCTTCCTCTGTCCAGATGTCACACCAAGCACCTTTCTAGCAGTCTCCCTTACTAGCTCTGCTGTAGTTACCCAGTTATTCGGAAACTCTTCACTGCCTCCCAGTGCCTGTCTTAACTCTTCCCTGAACTCCACCTCACAATCACCCTTTTTTAACTCTCACCATTTAATCCTTGGCACTGCTTTCACACTCCTCCTCCTCTTCTTGATCACCAACATCATCCTACAGACCACCATTCTATGCTGCTTAACTACACTTTCCCCTGTCACCATTTTACAGTCTCCAATTATGTGTGGAGAAATATCTGCTGGACAGTATGAATTGCCCATGCACTAGTCAGCATAGCTCACAGGCTGCACTGCATTCACCAAGCATTGTCTTTGCAACTTTACACTATCCCATAGTGAATGTCATGGCCCATAGATGTGGACTAGATGCCATCTCTTCAACTGCATTGCCATGTGTTGTGCATATACCTCCCAAAGGAAGTGCTGTGCTGCTGCCATTGACTGGCTGACATTGCTATTGTCACTGGTGAAAAAAACAATAGAAGGAGCTGCATTGCCACCATAATTAACTACTTCTGGCAGTTGTGCACCAGACTAGTGCAGCAGGCTAAGAGCTCCCTCAATGTCTGCCTGTATCTGAGATGGGTTGTGTTAAAATTCTCTTCTGCACCTCCCTGTGGGTTATAGACTAGTTTCATTTGTCAAGGTTCAAAAGTGTAGACTATGTCATCTGGAAACCATAAGAGAGAGGACACACATGATGATGGGGTGGTTGCTAAATAAAATCTTCATTAATATTTGCAGGAATAGCTATGAGAGAGCAAAGCAATTTAGAGTGCACTTACTTACTAGGTGACCATACTGATTACTAACATGCAGGAAGCAGCAGTGAAGTGAACTTGTGTGGAAAATTTGAGGATCATGGGTACTGAGCTGATACGCTGGTGATACAGTCACATGTATCAGACATAGTGTGTGGCAGTTGACAGAATGACTGCCCTTTTTTATTGTGGTCATTCTCTACCATGGACTGGATGATGCCCTGAAAGCCACATGTGCATAATATATCACACCAAGAATCTTAGGAAAGCATGCCATTCCACAGAAGCATGTATGGTATTGACTTAGCCCTGTGTTGACAATGGCAAATAGATATGCTCATACATATGGTCAAGAATATGTCAGAATTGCTGCATTATTCCTAAGGCAGAAGACTGTGAGATACCCAGCACACCTCCAGTCTGTCTCTGAAAGGCCACCATGGTTAATCTAGAGAAGACTATATATACTTTGAAATCTGAAGGAGTACTAAGGCCATATATTCTTCCAGTTTGAGTTTCTGGGGTAGACAAGTTATTAAAGCCCTTCTAATTTCCTTTCCCATCATAAATCATTCAAGTAGCTCTTGCTACTCTAAGCTTGAATACATATTTTTTTCCCATTTCTCCTCCTCTTTCCCTGAAGCCACTGAAAGCTACTTGTCACCCTCAGTTGTGAAATGACAGAAGAAAGCTGCTCAAAGCAGAATACAGAATGTTAGCATAAGAACCAATCGTCTTTGCAATGTGCAAAATAACTAGAAAAGTTGCAAATTTGCTTTTCATAAGGCAAGTGTGCACCATGTAGTAATTTAGCAAACTTTGACTCTGAATGACAAAAGGCAGGAATAATACCTAATGAACATGGTTAAGTCACATTTTTGAACACATTTCTTTTTTTACATCCCATTATGTACACACTTGCCTACAAAATTCTTTATAATTTTCCTACTTTTGCACTTAAATGCAGATTATATCTTTGAATCATATCTTGCATGCTCTTGTTTGCAGCCAGTGCATATCCTTACTGAGCACTTCTATAGCAACTATTAATATCACCCTACATATATAGTTATGCTGCTTAACATTCAGTTACCCAGTTAAGATCAGTGTATTTGGTCAGTCAAGCAAATCTCAGTGCAGTAGACATGTCTGAGACATGCTGACTGCCCAGCTTGTAATCTTAGCCCAGCCCAGGCAGCATTTCTCTTTCTACTGATAATGCTAAAGCTAAGTCTTAAGCATGTGAGGCACCATCTGTTCTGTTTCATTAACAACACTGAGCAGAAGTGAACTTCAGTAAATATGGCACTGACAATGTCTTTAGCATTCTTTCAGTTGTGATGCAAGCATTTAAATTCTTAATGCAAAGATATAGTTTAAGACTACTACATTTTTATATAAACTTGTGTTAGCAATTTTTGACCTCCATTTGTAGTCTAAATCTACATTTTTTGAAAATGTTAATAGAACTGTCAAAAAGCAGAACATTCTCAGCAAGCATGCTACATTTCTTATATTGCTTGAAGAAAGTACCATCTACGGTGTCATTAAATTCAGGTAGGGTCTGCAAGTTGCTATTGGCTTATGTACAGCCAGTTTTTTGCAACATTATACAAATCCATTTTTACAGCTCTTATTTCCATTATGCAATAAGAATTTGTATGATTCCCCTTCAGAAATTAAGCATTTAAGGAATAATAGTGTTACACCAGATGCAATGCCATAATGTCCTACCTCACCTTAATGGGACTGTATGGGCAAACTTGCCTCCTTTTAAGAAACATAAGTAGTACTCACTGTTTCCCCAAATGTTTCTAAAAGGTTTTTTATCACACACATATATAGTATACTGCGGCATCGGAGTAAGTTTATTTAAAACTTAAGGGTATATGGCTGAAACCCACATGCAGCAGTACAGGGGATGGGGACATACCCAATTCACAATATTTGTTGAAACTATAATAACTAAATATTTTAATGCTGTGTTTCCCAATATTTATAGCACCATAAAAAATTAAACCTTACAAAGGTAGTTCAGTCAATTCCATTAGAAAATTGAGTGTTTTGTTATTGAAATTAATAGTACGCTTCACCCCCTTTCTATCAGATACTACTTTCATTCAACTATTACAAGAAAAAGATGCAAAAAGGAGACCATTTTTGTTCTTTAGTTCTTTATTACTGCTTTTTTTTAACTGTTAAGAAAATAATTGGAGCTCTCTATAGAAGGTAAGCACCACTTGCACACTGTAGGAGAAAGCTGGTGCTGGGGTGGTCTTACATGAAGACAGATGATTGTACATCCCAGGGACTATAAGTTAGAGAGAGTGAATTAATGTGCCTACATAAATAAATTAAGCATTAAAGACTGACTTTTCTCTTTTATTTATTGTTTCAGAATTTCATTGTCTTCATTTATTCACTAAACATAAAATCAAGCATGACAAATAATTAGCATAAAAGTCGATAAACAGCAATAAAACAGAAAACATATTTAAAATGAAATGGGAGATGTGAGATCTCAGGAGTCAAATAGACTTTCGAAAAGAAATGGAGGTTTGGGCTACTTGTAAAGATAACCTCAGAATTACACATACCCATACCTGAAAATAATAGTTGGTTTTTCAAGAGTAAAGTTAAACAGGGAAATATTAGCTTATGTGAGGTCTCAGAACAGGTCCAATGAACATTTATCAGTATCTCACCTATGAACATAGAAGATGAAACAGGCAGTAGAAGCAGGAGCTATTGCACATTGACAGGACCCAGACAATGTTAGGCCCAAAAGTTAAAAGCAAGCTCTAAAACACCAGCCTTGTAACAGTTGGTGCCCGGTCTGAGTCCTGTGGCCCTTGTCTAATATGACTGCATGTGGAAGCTCCATCAGGGAGTATCATACCCCTCAACCTTTTAGAAGAAGAAATCTGGACAAAACCATAAATAAAAGTAGGACAGAGGCTCAAAATGAGGGACAATTTTTAAATATTGCTCTTACAAAATTATCAAGTTGACAGAATAACAGTTTTGTATTAGCATGAATTTTCTAAAGGGTATGTAGACTGAAACTCAAATGGGTGTCATTGTTTTCTAACCTCAGTCTTTAATGATTTGACACTAATTTGCCAAAAAAAAACCACAATATTATGAGAAATAGACCAAAATATGAGGGAAAAATCTGGACATGCTGCAAAAATCTGTACAGTTGAGAGGTATGGCTGCAAAATTCTTTACCTGCTGCAGCTGTTGTGATGTCACCTTCTGTAAACACATGGCAGTGGTCATTGCATTACATCAACATGGAAGGCACAACAGCACGAGCCTCCATCTCATGGTCCACAGACAAAATAAAATGTTTGATGCACGCAATAACTTGTTTACATAGAAATAGTGTGTCCGCACTACACCTCATATGTAGCATTTAATTATTTGCCTATTTTCAAGAATCATGCTAAATCCTGGAAAAACTATATGAATTCCAGTCAACTCTCCCACAATGAATAAATAGTGAAGGACTGGAACATGTATATAATGTACCTTGCCATGCACTGCCATCACCTCCATCTTTGTTATGCCGAGATTATGTCAAATGAAGTATACCCAGTCTAGAATGGACTCTTGATAGATTTGTTCAGGATTATTATCCTGTATAGGCGTCTGAGAACAGGACAGTATATATGAGTATTTCAAGCATAGCAATGATAGTTAATACATCTTCCTCTTATGATCCCTTGCAGTGGCATCATGCAAGTAATAAACAAGAGTATTACAAAGATAGGACCCTGATGAACTCTAGAGATTAGTGAATGGCTAATAAGGAAACAACTCCAGAAACAATTTACTGAATGTAATCAGAAATTTCACTGACTATCGAAGTACAATGGATAATAAACTACAATGAGTTTGAAGATGCTTATGTTTCCTTGACTGACTGTGAATAACACCAAGGGAGATCATGAAATATCAAGCTGGAAAACAGACACTAATCTTTCTTGATAAGACAGTAACCACCCTTTTCAGAGAAATCTTAGTGCTGTGACTGATTTGATATAAATCCAGACTGACAAGGTTCAAGTAGGGCACAGGACATTAATTACAAATACATTATTATTATGCAAGCTCCTTTTAGTCATGTTACTGATGGATGCACTATTAATGACTAGGTAATCATTTCCTAAGATGCCTGCAGCCAGTTATGGTTTCTTCAGGATGGAAGTAAGCAAGTTTCTGTCAAGAAAGAAAAAAATATATGTTTCTCAGAGAGGTCTAGATGATCAATCAAACAATTAGACCTAGAGTGTGATGGTAGGATTAAACCAGTGAAGAAATCCTTGGGCTCAGATCATGACCGATTGCTCACACAGATGAAGAAAACTCCAGGCCTTTTATACTTGGCTGACACAGAAAAGCACTGATACAAAGAATGCCACAGTACACCATAGGTGCAGCCTGAGGGAAAGCCTGCTTGAATTTGGCAACCATAGCTGCAAAAATTACACAGCATACTTACAGTGAGGTGAAGAAAAAGTCTCAGGTGCGTAAGACATACTGGGTTGCATAGCCATCTCACCACATGAAATAACACTGCTGGACTTTAGGATGCAGCAGAGATCTTATGGGAAAGAATGCTGACTTCTTCTGTCTCTGTTATACAAAGCCTTTGGCATTCAGTCTAACATTTTCCTCCAGAAGTAAGGTCCTTGCTCATCTTTCTGGTACCTAAGCCGATGCACCCCAAGAAACTCAAAACCGTGCCATGGTTTAAGAAATAACACGCCCCTTGTGCATGCATGCAATGAATCCATTTCACCCATATTGCTAACTATTTCCATATCATAAGTAACAACTAAAAGATCAGAACTACTAGTGTTGTTCCACTCAAGGAACCATATGGCACCACAGAGAGCCTAGGGATAATAAAAAGGGATAGAAAAGTGACGAAAACATTGAGATACTGTAGAAATACCAAGTAATAAGCGATAGGCAGGTAAACAAGATTTTTAGAAATATATGTTGGTACACACTCTCTGTCTATATACATATATTTATATATAAAAGTGTGTTTGTGTGCTGTATGTTTAATTATTGTCTACATTTGTGTAAGTAAAATTAATTTGGTGCATACAGTACAGCTTTAGCCATCACTTGTACTATACTTCAAGTACTGAAAAGGGTTAATTTTGCATTTGTTTGGAAGTGACATGAAAACAGGAAAGGGAATTTACCATGGAGAATGAGTAATGGGAATGGGAAGAAACTGGATGCAGAATGATACATTAGGAAGGAGATGTCCCAGTTTTATGGAAATCCATACCCAATAAGATAGAGGAGAGAGGCGGGTGACTGTCAAGATACAAAATGTATGACAGTAGGGAAGAATGGCAATGAGGCAGGTTATGATGATCTATAAATATGCAAGCAGATTAAGGAACTTAAGGGTGAAGAAACACTTAGTGGATGAATACACAGTAGTTTTAAAGGGAGAAGAAACACCTAGGTAGATGAATACACAGTTGTTTTAAAGGCTGAAGAAACACCTAGGTAGATGAGTACACAGTAGTTTTAAAGGGCAAAGAAACACCTAGGTAGATAAATGCACAGTTGTTTTAAAGGCTGAAGAAACACCTAGGTGGATGAATGCACAGTTGTATTTGCCTGTAAGAGTAGATGAATAAGAATTCTTGGAAAGGTGGGAGAGAGGTAGAAGGAGAAGGGAGGGCTGAATGGACCGGGGAATTACAGACCCAACATGCTAATACATGTAGATAACAAGGTGTTGGACAAGGTACTGGCCATTAGACTGGAGAAGGTATTGTTCTAGTTAATGAAAGGATATGATGGCCTCATGAAAAGAAAGCAATTCAAAATTTACTGGTGACTGATTTGTAGCATTGTTGACTACATTCTGTTGTAGTTGTCTGATGGCAGAAAGAGGCAATTTACTTATCTAGTCAAACAGTTAAGGACACTTTAACACTATTCCTGCTTTCTTTTTCTTTTTTCACCTCTAAAGTCTTCGCTTAAATGTGTTCGCGTGTTTCTTTGTGTATGAGTTAACATCATTCTCTAACAACAAGTACTCCACAGACTGAAGAAGCATATAGTCCTTGCTAATATTTGGTTAGGCTCTCTCCTTCCCTATCCTTCTTCTACAGAGTAACCCTATCACATCTTCCTGATATAATCTTGTCTGTCCATAACTTTGTTCTACCATCGGTTCAACTTCTAGCTATAGTAGCACCATCTCAACAAATTTCTTCTCATGGCTTTTCTTGTCTATCACACGTAGTTTTCCAGTAGAGTCCCTTTGGACTCATTTGATCAGCTTAATGTCCCTTTCCCTGCATGTCCAACAAAAGTCAGTGCAGTAGGCAAAGCATAGTCTAACCAGGGCTGTGCATATCATTAGTATTATTTCTTTGATTCTAGAGATGGCTTTCCTAGGACCGCATTCTGCACCTGCTGCCACAATCACCTTTCTCTGCAACAGGTGACCAGGTATAGGTGAAACAAAGCCACAAAATACTTTGCCTGTTCTGTCACCACTAATACCAATCCCTCCAAGGTGATACTTCACCGTAGATGTGTTGCAACACAAGTGCACATCCCTTTGCAGTTATCTGCAATGAACCTCAACCAATATCTTTTGTACTACTTGATAAGTCTTTTGAAATCCCTTCTTCGATTCCTCAGCTGTTGCACTGATCATCAGAGCTGGGCATAGACTGACTGGACTGATTAGGTACAGTAAGGTTCCACACCTAAGGTGAGTCCTCTGGACGTTTGTGAGCTGTAGCTACAAAAGAAAAATCACTTTGAAGACAAAAAACAAAAAAAGGTGAGGGCTTTTCAACTTAAAGCTGTAGTGAAATGTAATAAGCATCTTGGTACAGGCAATCTACCACATACAGAAAGCTTCAGCCATGAAAACAAATGCAATACCAGCATGTGTTCAAATAACAGCATTTCATTAAAAGTGTCATAACAAATGCCTGTACTACACTCATGCTTCTCAGCTGTCCAGATTCTTGTCTCAGATTTTGTGTGTGTTTATCAGAAAATTTGTGATTTATTGGCAAATCATTGAGGATTCAAGTCATTAAATAATGACAGATGTTTGTCATATTTCAGTGTCAGATTTCATATCATTAAGAAAATGTAATCTAATGCAAAACCCATTATTCTGTCCAGTTCCTACGAGCAATATTTAAGATCTTTCCCTTTATGTTTGGGCTTTTTCCTCACATTGATTTTGGACTAGAATTCCACTACTAAGTGTCTGAGAGGTATGCTGCACTCCACCATCATCAGCACCTGCCAATCCAACCCACGACAGAAGAAACAAGAAGAGATAAACAAAAAAGGTTTTCACTTTGAATACCAAAGGGAAAAATACTATCGGTCAGTAATGCCAGACTTTAGATATTCAGACCTTATATTGTTCAGAGAATGCATGTTGATGCAAAGCCTGATATTTTATTAACATTTTATGTAGATTACAGTAATATTTAAAAAGTTCCTAATTTTGGACATTTGTTCCCCCATTATTTTGCCTTCGTCCAAAATTCTTGAATAAAGAATTTGAGAGGTATGGTTGTGGCTTGGGGGCCAGCAAACAGAAGCTTAGCTAGAGCAAAGTTAAAGGGAGGGGGGTTCTCCCTGGGCAAAAAATGACAACATTTCGGAATACTGATATAGAAATGAATTATGATACTGCTTGCAGTGTGTTGAATACGTTGTAACAAAAAGCTGCCAGATCTTGGTGTAAAAATTGGACCCTGGTTTTCCTTTCTTTACTCAAGCCTATTTTGTGTATTCAATATGGATGATTCTTTTATACCTTCCATCAACTAAGTTTGAAATTAAAACACTAAAGAGTAACAGGCCAACAATAACTCCCAATGGCACCCTGCTAGTCAATTCCCTTATTCTTGGCAATATCTGTCTCATCATAATGCTTTCTTGTCACTTCACAATCATGTCACAGTAAAAAATCATATTTTTCTTCCTTGCATCATCCCTGAAGTCTTCCTTTAACTGAATAACTAAGTAATTGACTTTTCATCTATGATGAAGGCCAAGATTGAAAACACAAAAATGATACAGAAAAACAGATTACTGTCAAATTCATTTATACTGAAAATCCAGGGAGAAATACACACAGAGAAGCAGATTACATTCAAATGTAAGTACATTGAAAATACGTATGGCATAACATATAATAAACAGTTTTAAAAATATAGTAATTAGTATGATTAAATAGATCTTCCAAGCTATAATCTATGTGGAAAAAGGTTAAAGGTCTTGCTAAAGTTCAGATAGACCACATACATAAGAATTATCCTGACAAGTTCACCTATATCTACTTCATTAAACTGAATTCATTTTTATTGAAAGGTTATTCTATTAAATTCCAAATAGCCAAAGGGATCAGTCTGTCTATTTAATTTGCCTTTTCCCACTTCATTACAACTGTTCCATTCTTCTTCTCCTCCTCTCTTTATCTCTATCTTGGTGTCTCTCCACCTTATCATAGCTCTCTCATAGCATCACACCCTTCTCTCCCTCTGCTTCATGAAGATTGATGTAAATATTCAGAAGAATACATTTTATATTTACATATTTTAATACTTCTATGCATGACTTTGTTTTGGAAAATAAGTTAGTTGCTTGCTATATTTGAGTTTCACGATTCTGTTGAAAAGCCTTGCTGTTGCTAAGACAAATTTGCCTTCCAATGGATGTATAAATGAGTTTAACTCATTCAGGCCTATAGAGCCTTTTTGTATGCTTTCACTTCACACCCAGAGCTCATTATGGCATCCACACCCTTTTTGGGGGGTCTGGCTTCTTCAACTAAGTGACTTACCAGTTAATAATAGTCAGTATTAGGAAGGACATAGAGTTATTAATACATTTACTGTAAGATTGTTAGTCTATGATGCTCTGCAATGCAGAAATTAATCATTGTGTCAATTATTATTCATATTTTCATATTTATGTTCATGTTTCATAATGGTGAGCTCCATATGTTATTGAGAGATTTGGTGTGATATACTGTGGTGGGAAACAGGAAACGTCATTGTCAATGTCCATTTATATTGCAATATACTTGAGATATTACTAGGTATATATTAGTGATTATGAAAATAAACAATATTTCCATATGTACTTAATACTTCAAAAAAAGTGACTTGTAAGCTGATGCATGGTAAAACTTTGATGTCGTTGAAGAAAACTAGCTTTGATAGTTGCACTGTAAGTTGCACATCTTCAGAGATATCCAATGTTATTTATATTGCTAATTATAGAATTAAGCATGATTTCATAGTTCTGTAAATATCTCAATAAGCATGCACTCAAAGAGAAAGTTCTTGTTGTCATGTGAAAGATTATGTCTGGTTAACAAAAATGTTACATCAACACGTGACTTGGTTGCACCATTTCCAAGATATGGCAATTTACGAAAGTATTGCAGAAAGTGTAATTTTGGGTTTGTGTGCATTATAATATATTATGGAAAAACAATGAATGCACTATTATCACTGTAAATAATACTGATAACATTTTCTGTTTATACTGTCTTAATGGCCTTTGTTACTCACAAAATACTTAACATTTGTTTATCTTATGCTTTTTAAGTTAATTTTTCAGAAAATGCTCTGGAATACAATATGTGTTAGGCTGCTACAGGTATGACATCCCGTACCTTAAGAGACATGGGCCTGCATGAAAGAGTGAAGAGGTCTTGCAGATTTGAGAAGGCTCAGAAATGCTGAACTAATAAAGTATAGCCATTGTGTAGCTATATGCATCATCATGCTACTTCTTCTAAGGGCAATAATGTCTTCTCCACTTTTGATGACATAAAGAGACTGCCTAGTCTTATAGGGCCAATTATGTCAACAGTTGCAGTGAAATCTGTCCATCCTTTATAAATCATGCACAAAAAATATCCAACAATCCAAAAACATACGGCTGGAGCATTTCTCCCAGAGTCTCCTCTGAAAATAGGCTCTATCCTACTCTGACTTTCCCGGTCAACAAATGTTAAATAAATAAAAAAATAAATAAATATAGGAAATTTCCTATTTAAATGCCCAAATGTAGCATACATATTTAACTATAAAGAAAAACTCCTCTACTCATCTATTTCACTTTCTTGCCCTGCCTCCAATCATTCTTGCATATAGGCTGACACTGATTGAAGTTGGGTAATGTCATATTAGTAGCAATCCTGATAACCTTGGCAAAAAACTATACCACCCACGTCCACTCCACAGAATGAAGAAATTCATCTGACTATAAAATTAGATTTAAACATAAAAAAGATAACCGTTACTATTTCCACATAATGAAGCTTTATTTGTAATTACCTCTTAATAGAACATGGCAACCTTTTATTTTGCTTGCTAAGAAGCTGCCATTGATGTTGAACAAGGATCATTTTAGGTTAAGTACAAACCCACAGAGGTTATGCAAGTATACACAAATCATCACCTGATGACAACACGCATTCCAGAGAGCCAAATACTAAGCATCAAAAGTGCACAGCTAAAGGAAAAAGCAAAGTTTTCTAAAGGAAATGTCAGTCAAAGAGACCGAAGTAAAACAACTAAGAATGTATTCTAATACATTCTCTAAGAGTCCTTGGATTAAAGTGATTTCAGTTATTGATCTATATTTGAAGAACAATGTTATTAATAACTGAATTAGCTAATGAAAACTGAGACAATGTTGGAGCTCTAGTTTTAATATCCAGTATCAGACCTCTGTAAATATTGTTCATAGTTCATATTCCTTGTTTTTAAGACCTTATTATAATATTGATAATTTAAGTTTATTGTATTTGATTATTTGTTATTTATTTAAAAAAAAACAAAATTTGGGGGTCAAAAAAAGTGCAGAGAATATATTCAAATGTAAAATAATGGTTTAGTGAATTTAAGAAGCAAATTATATCTTCATGTCAGTATTTTGACAGAGAGGCTTACACCTCCTGCAGCCTCTATTTCTGCATAGTAAATATACTAATCCCAAGGTCATACTACCTAAGAAAGGCAGGAAATCTTTTGTTTTTAAGCAAAACCAATTATTCCCTTATCTGGTATATTAATAGCTAGGAATTATTTTATTTATTTTAAGTGCGGTCTGGGGTGCTGACCATCATGAGTGGGGTGCAGGTATACGATGTCCCTTTTTCAAAAGTTGTTTTTCCTGTGTACTCATTTGTGCGCTATTATATCTAGCTTTGTGTACAGTTTTGTGCTCAACTCTCATCCGTTTAGGTTGCTATATCTCCTAACTAAAAGAAATTGTGAATTTATAAATGAAAATAAAAATGGCTTATGTTTTCTTTTCTGATGTTAGCAGCATTCCTTTTTGCACAATTAAAATTTACTTTGCTATTGTTCTGGCTTGAAGGTTAGTGTAGATACTAATGGTTTCTGAGTTTTAATTAAGTGATACTTTTTTTAGAACCGTATTATAGAAAATGATGCTGCATGTCACAATAAAATCACCACAAAAATATTAATTAGCTATGAAATATTACAGGGTTTTTTTAGGTCTATTAAGGGACTGTGCTCAGTAACACATTTTTCCAGACTTTTGCTGCTGTCATTTTATTTTTGACAGTATAACACATGATTTGGGCATATTTAAATATGAGTCATGTATCTGATATACAATTATAATCCCATGACTGCCATGTTCTTTTCAGTGATCTGACTGGTATTTTACTTTTTCATAGCACTGTGCAGTACAATTTAATAAACAATGTGACTACAGAGTGCACAAGAAAGCTCTGCTACTAGGGGTGCGTGGCCAAGATATCAGAGTGAGAGCAACATTTTCTTGATGCTCTGTCTGTGAATTTCTATTTCTGACAGGATTTTCTTAATTCTACTTAAAAAACATTGAAGATTTTTTTTCACAAGTTTTTCTGCTACCATTGTGGATTATTCTCTGGAAAAAAATCCAGACTTCTACTAACTTTTTCTCACAAGTTACCTGTCGGAACTTCTACAGCTGTATACAGATTGCTGCAGTCATGAGCCATTCAAAATCCTCAATTCAGGACAGCTCCATGAAAAAGGAACTTCAGACTATAATTACCAGCATTCAAAACCTTTCGACAAAAATTGATAACTTGGAAAACATTATGGAGAATATGAGGAAAGAAAGTAAGAAACAAATTGAAAACTTGAAAGAAATAATTACAAAACTCTCAGAGCAAATAGCAAGTATAGAGGAATCAGTAAATGAAATAGATGGAAGACAAATGGAAAATGACAATCAAATCAACTTCCTTCTGAAACAAAACAACTCATTAATAGAAAAAAACAGGAGACTTGGAATCAAGATCAAGAAGAAATAATATCAGACTTTGTGGACTCCCTGAGAAGATTGAATGAAACAGTATGATCCTTTTCTTATATGAATGGTTGCCCAAGATACTAAACCTCCCTGAAGCTCTATCATTCGGTATTGAGAGGGCTCACAGATCACTAGAAAACTCATCTACTTCAAAAAATCCAACGTCAATGAGATCTATTATTGTTACATTCATATCTACACAAGATAAGGACTTTGTACTGAGAACTGCATGGTCGGGGAACCCAATTCAAGTCAATGGAGGGTACATTAGATTTGACAATGACTACATATCTGCAACAATAATAAAAAGAAAAGCATGCATTCCTCTCATCAAGGACTTAAAAAAAGGCGTTATAAATGCCCAGATTCTCTTCCCAGCCAGAATAAGGATTACCCTTCTGGATGGACAGAAAATCTTCAACAATCTTGAAGAAGAAACAGCCTTTGTTAAGAGAAACAACTTATTAGACAAAGTAGAAGAAATGGACCTTTCTTTACCAAGTTTGAAAAGACAAGCTAACAATGGTAAAACATCAATAAATGACAAAACCAGCAAAAATCTTAAAGGGAAATAAGTCACGTAATCTTCACTTTTTTATCTCTAAGTGGATAAAATCCCTTTAAAATATAAGAAACAAACAAACAAACCACAAGGTAAAATCTTAAAATATACTTATGCAAATGCATATATTCATTTCATTTTGCTATTTTTCTTTTTCTCTCTCTCTCACTCACATTTCATTGTCTCCTTTCTTCAAACATTCTCCTTCTCCCTTTGTTTTTTACTTTTTAATATTGTAGTAAAAATGTATACAAAACTGTATAAATGTGTAGTACATATCAGAATTGGTTTGTCTGATGTTATAGCTAAAAATGTAAACACAACTTAGCTTAAATGAAAAGAAAAATGTGTTGTTGTTGTTAATATGTTTGGAAATGACTTCCTCCTGTGAAATGGATGTAGTAATGTCTGTGTTATGGGACTGGAATGGTTAAATGAAGGTAGAGAGGTGGGGGAACAATCCCATACTGGCTGACATAAAGCATTTATTTAATATAACTAGTCTGCTAGTAGCTGCAGACAAACTGCAATATTCTTTGTCTTTAAGATGTGGTTTTGTACACTTGGGGGAGGACTGTTCTTATGAAAATATACAAACTGTATATGTTGGATATAAGTTGGTGGATTTGATGGGATTATTATTAACTTGAATGTGTTTTTCCTTCATTTATACTGAATCCTGGCTTTTTGATTCACAAGCACTTCAAAAAGAAACAATAGATCAGATAAGCTCGAATCCACTAACCTCAAGATGTTTGTTGGTGCCAGAATTAGTTAAATCTTCACTAGAATAAATGCTTGAGCTTCTGTACAACGTTTCCGTACTTCACAGCCATTAAATGAATGTAGCAATGTAAATATGCAAGCTAGATGACCTTTGAACTCGTGTCACACATTAATGAACTTCCGCGATGAAGAGAATGGTGAAAAAGCAGCCATTTCTACATTCCAGGAAGATTACAAGACTTTCAAAGCTTACTAAGCAGTGAGTTTAAAAAAATATATCCAAAATGAAGAGACAGAACAAAATTTAAGCTCGTTTTTTAAGATTTGTACATTTAGTTTAATTTTATGGTGAAGAAATGGCATAATTTAGCAACAAAGTGATGACAGTTTTTTTTTTGTTTGTCTGAAGTGAAACAGATTACATCTGATAGACAAAAGAAACTATATGTGTTTCAGACATAGACAAGGGGTAAATGTGATAACTAGATCCAATTAAGGATCTTTTATGATAATTTCTTGGTGTCTGCATATATATACATTACTGTCAATTGCCTTTAGCATGAATTCATTCCCTATAAAGCCAGTGGTATTAAGTATTGACAGATATATCATTTATGTAACAGCTGCATACAAACTCATTTGTTTCATTGTATGTCTTTACTTTTAGTTGCACAACATTACAGCATTATTAGTCATGTATACTATAAGCATAGGTACCTGTCATGCTCATTGATCATCCTTTAAAGTACTGCTAATGACATGGGGGTAAGGATATGCTGAAGGTACAGGGAAATGGAACACTAAACCTGAAATAAGAAATGCATTTATTCCTTTTTGAGACAGAAATTGTATATTTAATACATAAAAGGTCCCCTCCCTCCTTTTTTTTCTCCTTCATAGTGAACCATCACTAAATCTAAAACAAGCAATGCTCAGAATAAAATTAATGTGCCAACAGCAGTTTATTATAACTTGAGATGTATACACAAAGATATGCTCCATGTATAGTCACCTGGATTCAATAAGTAGCCATTGGGCCCAAATAACAAATAAAAGAAATTATAGACTACAGTTAGTATTTAGCTAAGAGCATCTCATTGCTATATCTACTTTAATAATGCCTAGTTTTAAGACAGGAGAGGGGGATGAAGGGGGATAGAGGTCTGGAGGGAGGGAATAACCATTACAAGACACTCATAAGATAAATAAATTACATGGTAACACAATACTTTGGATACCTCAACACTGTGCATGTAATATTTAAATAAACCATTCTAGACATTGTTCATAAGCTATCAGTGGTAGAGTGAGGAAGTAGCATGTAATATTTAAATAAACCATTCTAGAGGTTGTTCATAAACTATCGGTGTTAGAGTGAGGAAGTAGACGGAGGGGAGAGGGGTGATAGATGCAAGGTTAAAAACAAATGCAAACCTAAATATGAAACATATATTCTTTACATCTCACATTAAGATAATTCATAACTGCAGAAATAGATAGCTACCTTATATGCACAAAATATAATATAATGGGGAAAGAAACTTCAGTGTAAATAAAGGTTTTGGTTTTCACATGATGTATTTGTGCATTTGAAATAGAAATTTCATAAGTTAGAGAACTCAGATTAATCTCTATAGAGAACTTTTTGAAATGTTGTTAATAACTAGTTTATCTCAGCCATTGTTAATACATAATTGTATATAATATTATATCATTTTAACTATATGTAAACAAAAAATGTGTTACCCAGTAGAGTAAACATCATAACAGAGGTATTGAATTACATTAAGCTGTATAATCCAATAAGTAAAGGCAAAGGCATTTTGATGGCTACCGACTAGATGTCAGAATTTTGAGGATGGTGGTTTTGATGACTTGTGCATCAAACCAGGAATTTAATATTCCATGTTTGGAGATGAATACAGTTTTAAATCTTTTATTAGTTACATTTAGTTTTAAATATCTGCCAATAACAAAATTCAAGAAGTATATATGTATGGACCAAAATGTTCTCTTATAAATGTTTATCTCTAAATGTTAATAGCCTTAATAATCCCATAACAAGAGGAAGTCTAACTAAATATTTAAAAAACTAATAAAATAGATATAGTTTTTCTACAAGAAACACATATCATAAAAAAGACTTAGATAAAATGTCTTTTAATGGTTACACTGTACTTGTGGAATCTCATTTTCAGACCAAGAGAAGAAGCACTATGATATTATGGAAAGAAATATTACTGATACCTAAAATTATAGATACATATTTAGACAAGAATGGCATGTTATGCTTAGTAGTTTTAGAAATAAATAGAAGATTTTATAACACTAGCCAGTACATATTAGATAGATTGGTGCAGAAACAGCGAACAAATACCTGGAATTGATATCTATTAAATCCAAAGGAGAAACTATGTATGCAGGTTACTTCAATTGTATTCTTTCTATAAATGACACCACTAAAAATGATTAATTTAGAATATCTGCCCCAGACAAAAAATGTAATAACTTCATTAATTCATCAAATCTTAGAGAGATATGTGAAATAAAAGAACCAGAATCATTAAAATACATACACAATTCATATAGATATGGAACACAAACTATTGATAAAGTGCTAGTCACTAATAATTTAATTTTTAAACTTCATGAGGTTTTAATTAGCTCTTGTTCATTGTCTGACCACAATACTCTTTTTTTTTTCAAAGTTAACATCACACCAAAAGATTTGATAGTTTGGCAAAGATTACCAGCATACATTATTAAACTTAAAGGGTTTAGAGAATGGCTTTTAAATGACATTAAATCATTTATCATTAATGATAACAACGAGGTTTCTAGAACCATTGTCTGGGATACATTAAAATCTTACTTATATGGTAAAATTAAAAACTTGTATTTAATCAAAAAGAAAGAATGGGATGATGAGTTAATAAAAATGCAATCAAAATTTGATACACTAAAAAATAATTCAAATACCAAAGACATAAACAGAAATCCTGAACTGAAACTACTAAATACAATGTATATAGAAATACTGAACCACAAAGTAGCAATGAATTTTGAGAGACTTAAACTACAATCTTACTCAGTTAATCCTAAAACCATGCATAGGTTAGCAAGTAAATAAAAAAAAAAATAGCAAATGCTCATCACATCAAAGAAATTATAGATAACGCCAGAAATAAACCCAAACATGTGACAGATTTAAAAGAAATGTTAGAAATATTCAGAGCACATCATGAAACAGTGAAGAATACTAATTTAGATTCTAGTAATAATGTTCTAAAAGATACATTTTTTAAAGAAAATATCAACAAAAAGGTAAGAAAGGAACAAAATGCCAAATTACTCAAACCAATATCAGTAAAGGAGTTAAAGGAAAGTATACAATACCTTAAAAATAATAAAGCTCCAGGAATGGATGGAATTATAGGCGAAATCTATAAACTACTTCTAGATGATACCTTAAAGATAGTGGTAGCAGCGTTTGAAGAATTCAGAAAAAATGAAAGAGTTTTTCACTCATGAAAATATGCCATTATCTCACCCATCCTAAAAAATGACAAAGATCCCAAATTAGTGGCATCCTATCATCCTATGTAACTATTGAATGTAGATTATAAAATTTTCACTTCAATTCTTGTAAAAAGACTAAATCAATTAATGCCAAAACTAATAGAAGATGACCAAACAGGCTTCATTTTAAACCGGAAAGTTCAAGATAATGTCATTAGACTCTTATCTTTAATAGACTTTGCAAATAAGAAAAAAATGTCAATTATTAGCTTAGAAGTGGACAAAGCTTTTGATTCTATAACTTGGTCATATTTATTTAAAGTCTTAGAAACATTTAATTTTTCCTTTGATTTATATAACTATTAAACGGTTTATATGAGAATTCGATATCTTACATTAAAATTTGAGCTTTTTTATCAGGACAAATTAAAATATTAAAAGGAACTAAACAAGGCTGCCCATTGTCACCATTATTATTTGCCTTATCAGTGGAACCATTAGCCAATTATATAAGAACTAACGCTAACCTAGTCAGTTTTTCCATCAATTCAAACTATAGTTCTAAAATACAAATCTTTGCTGATGACATCTTGTTAACCATTGGAAACAGAGATTCTTCAATATATTATATTATTAAATTCCTAAAAAAATTTTTAAAAAATTTCAGGTCTAAAATTTTAAAACAATAAAACTGAAACTATATTATTTAATAAAAAATAAGTACTGTCCTGGAATAACATAATAATTTCAATTGAAAAAAATGATACTGTTAAATATCTAGGAATATATATAAAAATAAACTGGAAAGACACTATACAAACAACTTATAAACACCTAACAATAGAGGTCAAAGAGTATTTAAACAAAGTGAATAAAATGTTCTTTACTATAGGGGAAATATTATCTTAGCCTAGAGGTTTTCTCTGTGTTTATAAGTGTTAGTCACATATCTTTGAATTTATTACTGCTCAGTACCTCAGTTGTTTGGCTTCTGCTACATACCTACAATCAACTGCATTACTAGCTGAGTTAAGTACAAACTTGCAGTGTTAAATTTTGTACTGCGTTTTATTTTTCTGTCTATTTAATTGTTTCATAGAATACTGTGGTCTCTCTTTGTCTCTGCAGTTAGTTTACCACCCACCCTCCCTGTTCTTGATCTGGTATTAATCTTGGTGGCTTTGGAATTTCCTGTCCCTCCTGCAAATTTGTGTTTGAATACTCCTCCTGGGTCTATCTCATTTGCTCACTCAACTGAGTGCAGTGAGATCATATTTTGACTTCATACACTCCTACAAGTCATGTCTGGTTCAGCTCTATCCCAGCTCTATTCCAATCTAGTGTCACTAGCTCATTCTACTTAATACAGAAAGAACATTTGTGAAGGGCAAGCCACTTAGGTCCTTAATTTTGAATTATCTTCTGTTTCTCCTTTCTCCCTTTCCACTTTCCAACAAAAAAATTTTCTAAGCTTGTTTCCTGCCTTTCCTGTAACTAGTCTAGTCCAGATACAGATTTGCTGTAACCAGGACTGTTTGTAAGCTTCTGAGCCCCCAAAGCCTTTCTGTGTTAGAGGGAAGTATTCTAGCTTATCAGTGGGAGTGGTAAGCACTAGGTAACCTATCTACCACAAGAGTGGTTTCTGGCCCAGAAATTGTAGTTTATTGGCCATTTGGGCAGTTTTTCCATCTCTTTCAACTTTCTGGTTTAAAAGCCTGCGTTTGCGCTTGTTTCCCACCTTTCCTGTAACTAGTCTAGTCCAGATACAGATTTGCTCTATCCAGGACTGTTTGTAAGCTTCTGAGCCCCACAAGCCTTTCTGTGTTGGAGGGAAGCCTTATAGCTTAACAGTGGAAGTGGTAAGCACTAGGTAGCCTATCTACTACAAAAGTGGTTTCTGGCCCAGAAATTGTAGTTTATTGGCCGTTTGGCAGTTTTTCCATCTCTTTCAACTTACTGGTTTAAAAGCCCGTGTTTGCACTTGTTTCTCACCTTTTCTGTAACTAGTCTAGTCCAAATACAGATTTGTTGTATCCAGGACTGTTTGTAAGCTTCTGAGCCCCACAAGCCTTTCTGTGTTGGAGGTAAGCCTTTTGTCTTATCAGTGGGAGTGGTAAGCACTAGGTAGCCTATCTAGTCCGAGTGGTTTCTGGCTCAGAAATTGTAGTTTATTGGCCGTTTGGGCAGTTTTTCCATCTCATTAAACCTTCTAGTTTACAAGCCCATGTTTGCACTCATTTCCCAGCTTTCCTGTAATTAGTCTTGCCCAGATACAGATTTGCTGTATCCAGGACTCTTTGTAAGCTTCGGAGCCCCACAAGCCTTTCTGTGTTGGAGGGAAGCCTTCTAGCTTATCAGTGAGGGTGGTGAGCACCAGGTAGACTATCTACCACAAGAGTGGTTTCTGGCCCAGAAATTGTAGTTTATTGGCCGTTTGGGCAGTTTTTCCATTTCCTTCAACTTTCTGGTTTAAAAGCCCGTGTTTGCACTTGTTTCCCACCTTTTCTGTATCTAGTCTAGTCTAGATACAGATTTGCTGCATCCAGGACTGTTTGTAAGCTTCTGAGCCCCCAAGCCTATCTGCCACAAGATCCAGGGACAGATTCTTAGTTTTAGCACTTGAATTTGTTTATTCATGCTCAGCACTTGTTCAGAACTTGTTGTTAGCACTAAATAAGCTACAAATTGCTACAGCACTCAACATTCCTCTTTAACTAGAGGAAAACAGGTTTTGTACTTACTTTCCTCACTTGCTTAGAGAAAAGCAGCTCTTATACTCACATTCCTCACTTGTCTAGAGGAAAGTAGTTTTTTATTCAGGCAAGTCCAGGTTTCAGCTCCCAGTGTTTTCTCCTGTCTATCTGATGAATCTTGGTATCTTGTACACAGACAACCCTCTCCTCCTACCACCCCACACCACAACCTGTGAGAGATGCACTTATCTATCCAAACTGGAGGTAAAGCTCTCTCCAACCAAGACTGAACTTACAGTCAAGAGGAGAAGGCAACACTTGCATCACACCACAGTCATCACATAGGCCCACTAAACCTACACCACCAAAATCCACACATAAAAACACATAAACATTCGGAAAGGCTCTCAGCAATAATATGCTCAAGCAACAGAGACTTCCAAAGCAGAAATGCAAGCAACCTCCACCCCCCAACACAACCCAAATGAGACATAGCCCACAGACTCAGTGTGCCAATAAACCATGGACCATAAGGCAAAACAACGTACCCAACACACAAGTCATAGATGATTCTATAGTCAGGCACACTGATGTCTCACTCACCAGGCTAAACAAGGAGAAGGTTACTGTCAGCTGCCTGTTGGGTGCCAGGATCTGACACATAACCCACGCACACAGGTCACTCCACAACAAGAACAAATATGACTCTTGTCATTGTCCATGTTGGTGTGAACGACGTGAGACATACCTCCCTGGACTACATGAAAAGAGACATGGAAGAGCTCTCCAATCTTGTAGCCCAGGCAGGTATGACCCTAGCCCTGAGTAGCATCCTGCCATTGCCCAGAATGATTCTGCAGTACAAGGACAAAATGATTGACTTCAACAATTGGCTAAGCTTCTGGTGTCATTATAAGGGGATCCAGTATCTGTCTGCCTGGGCCGACATGGTCGACAGACCACGATGCTTTGCAAGAGATGGCCTGCACCTGTCGCCCCTGAGATTCTGGATACTGGCTAATGGTCTTGCTGCCCCTATAGTGCTTTTTTTAGGCAAGGTTCAAATGACAACTTCACTACCATAACAGGAACAGGCAAGCAAAAAGTGAGGGTAATGCTACTCAATGCTAGAAGTCTAAATCTCAAAATGCACTCACTCGAGGCACTCCTTAAAATGGAGAACATCGATATCTGTGCAGTGACTGAGACCTGGTTCAAGGCTCCAGAGTGCACCCCTGCACTACCAGGCTATAACTCTTACCACACTTTTCGGCTATGTAACCTTGACCGGGACACCAAAGGTGGAGGTGTGCCCATATTCGTTAAGGATATACACACCTCCAGGCTAGTTGTGCAGCATAATGCATTCAAGATTATCCAAGTGCAACTAACTCTGGGCAAAACTGCAAAACAAATGGTAGCTTTCTACAGATCCCCCACCATGCACCAGGATTCCCACTCCTCTTTACTTGATATACTGGAAAATATTAGGGTTCAACCAAACACCCTAATAATGGGCACTTTCAACTACCCTACCATTAACTGGGAAAACTACTCATGCACCAACTACTTCACTCAATGCTTTCTGGAATTCATAAATTTCAATGCCCTGGATCAACATATCCACACCCCCACCAGTGGCAACAATATCCTAGACCTAGTCATTACCAACATGAGTGACCGGTGTTCCACACTTGAAGTCAACTCCTCGTTGGTCAGATCCGACCATAACCTAATCACCCTAGATATCAACATCCCACCCCCACCCACCATTAAGGAAACCACAGTAAAAAAATTCTCCAAACCCAGCTTCAAGCTTCTTAAGACAGAAGTGGTGAACTTCATAACACCCATGCAGATGGACAATACAGTTACGACTGCTGAATCCTACACAAATCCACTCTATAATGACTTACACGAGTGCATGGATTGTGATATCCCAAACAGAACCAAGACGCTATCCTCTTCCTCCAATAAAAGGAAGCCAATCTGATAGTCCCCTGTCATAAACAAACTCTACAACAGAAGGAAGAAACTGTTGCAAAAGAGAGAAAAATCCCATGAGTGGATGAGCTCCCTGGTCAGCCTCAGTAAGAAGCTGAGATCTCTTCTAAGATCCTCCAAAGCTAGCTATGAAAACAAAACTGCCACTGATTCTAAGGGCAACCACAAAGCATTTTATAGCTATGTCAAGAATCTCAATGGTAACACCCAGATCTGCTCTGAGTTACAGCACAACAGCATGAAAGTTACAGAACCAGCTGATATTGCCAACATCCTGGCAGATAGGTTCAGTGCTAACTTTACCCCCCTCTCACCCCCTAAAGGGCCCATATCTATACAGGAAGAATGCAGAGTACCTGTAATCACATCTATGCAGTAAAAGCTGCACTCTCTAAAACCAAAAACACAGCATCCATGGGGCAGGACAACATCCCAGGCTGCATTTTACATGAACTTCAGAATGAACTGGCCCCCCACCTAAGCACGATGTTCAATCATAGTCTCACATTAGGCTTTGTGCCCACTGAATGGTGCACAGCAACAGTTATCTCACTCCACAAAGGGGGAGCCACCACTGATCCTGGGAACTATTGCCCTATTAGCCTGACGATCCTGGTCTGCAAGGCCATGGAACGTATCCTCATGGAACTCATAAACAAAGACATTGGTAACCTCAAAACTCTGGTCCTCACCCAGTTTAGGTTTGTGAAAGGCAGATCATGCCTTCTGAACTTGATCAACTTTTTTGAGGCAGTCACCAAAGCTGTAGATGAGGGTGAGATGGTTCACACAGCCTATCTTCACCTCACCAAGGCTTTCAACACCATTCCCCATTCTGGAATTATAGTTAAACTGACTAATCTAGGTATAAATCCCTATGTCACAAGATGGGTTGCCAACTGGCTCACTGACAGAACCCACACTGTAAAAGTTGCAGACTCCAAATCTGACTTCAAACCAGTGACAAGTGGAGTGCCACAGGGTTCAGTCCTGGGACCTTTCCTGTTTGGTATCTACTTCTCCGAATTACAAGCTAACACAGAAGGCCTCTGGCTAATGAAGTTTGCAGATGACTGCAAACTAGGAGTCATATGTCGAGTCCCCAAATGATGTGAACATCCTACAGAAGGGCCTCACTGAGACTGATGCCTGGTGTCAGAGGCATGGCCTCAAGCACAATGCCAAAAAGTGCATTGTAATCCCCTTTTGGTAAAAACTCTGTACCCATGAACCACCACATAAACTGCAGTCTACTTGATGCTGAATGTGTGATAAGAGACCCTGGGATCCAGGTGGACAGTAGTCTCTCCTTTGATAATCACATCACCACAGTAGTCAGGAAATCATTCTATGTGGCACACCTCATCACAAAAGGGTTCTCATCCAGGAAAAAAGAGGTCATTCTTCCCTGCGGTACTCATTAGACCCATTATAGAGTACAACGCCCCTTTTGAAATGTACCTCACAAGATATCTGCAGCAGCTGGAAAGGCCACAGAACTACCTCACAAAGAGGATTACTGGCCTCAAACAGATGCCCTCCACTGACCGTCTCAAAAAACTCCAGCTTTACTCTGTAGCATATTGCCTACTCCGAGGAGATCTCTGCCTAACATATAAAGCTATGTTACACCCAGAGCTGTTGGACATGCTATACCCAATGAAATCCCAATCCCTCTGAGCTACAAACTCTAGGGATGTACAGTTTGTCACCACAATAAAGAGGACATGCTGGAGGGATAGATTCATGTCCCAGAGATTTCCTATACTCCAGAACAAGCTACCCATCTATGTCAAGCAAAGTTCCTCATTAGCGCTCTTAAAGAAAAATGGATGGGAAATAGTAAATACACCCCGGGGATCACTTCTGTGGCTCTCCTCGACAGGGGCACAGGAAATTAATTTTCTTGGGTGGCGTAAGCCAGGGAAACCTGTTGGCTAGGCTTACTTAGGCCCTTGGGCCATTAGCCTAGTACCTACCTAATAAAAATGATAATTTTACCAAAAATCCTATTCTTATTTCAAGCCATAATTGCCTGCCCTCCAAAAAAATTAAGACAGCTTAACTCACTTCTAATTAAATTCTTATGGCTTTCGCAAAAAACAAGAATAGGGTATGACTAGCATGGTATAGATTGAGAAAATGGTGTTACTGCATTCCCAAACTTAGAACTTTATGCTGACTCAATTATACTTCATATAATGAGCCAGTGGCTAACTCATAAACACACATCTAATTGGAAGAATTTGCATAAAGCTATTTTGCTTCTTAATACTAATGAATTAATAAATAATGAGTTACTTACAGAAAACAATAAGATGTTTTTAATTGTAAAAATATAGTTTATAAAGAAAATAAAAATGAAAGATTTCCCCTTGTATTAACTATATATTAAATAATTTTAAAAAGGTAATTAACAGAAATTATATGACAAGAATTGTTTTTATTTTTAATGTTTCCAATAGCACATACAAAGTAATGTCTAGACTCATTCAATATGAAGAAAATACTAGAGTTGAAAGAAAATGGTCTAATATTTTGGCACCAGTTCCTTGGTACTAACAATATATATGAAGCAAACAGCCTCATAGCCAGATATAATAAAAAACAAAATAACTTGTTAAAGACACAAACCTTTAGGAAATACCTAGTAAATGAATTTAAGATAAATCAAGTGACTAATATATCTTCACAACCAAAGACAATATCTCTCTCTTATGAAATAAACACAAAAAGTAATAATGAGGCATTTTCAATATCCAAGATATACAAAATACTATGATTGGAGTTACAAATACCAGAACACTCTTTATGGGATTATGTAGAAAAAACAAATAAGTCTGCTTTTTCTGAAAATGATAGAACTTTAATGCTCAAATCAGTTAATAACACAACATCATCTCCTATGTGGAAGGTTTTCACTTGGAAATATATACATAGGAGTTACTTTACCCCACACAAAATAGCATTAATATCAGGAAATAGTAGTCATAATTGTTGGAGGTGTAATGAAACATTATGTGCCAACTGGGCACTTATGTTCCTTGAGTGTAAAACCGTCATTCCCTTTTGGCAGGAGTTTAAGAATATTACAAATGCATTGTGGTCAGACAAATATGAAATATCAGACTCGTTGTTACCATTTAATGCACCAATACCAGATTGGGTCTGTATGACAATGTCGAACTGGTAGAAGTTTGAATGTTGTAATATCGAACCCAAAAGTCCGAAATACGAAAATAGCAAAGCCACAGCACACTGATGTTTTGCCCTGGAAAAAAATCGGTGGGCCGTTTTCGGGGCTTTGCTATTTCCTCCATTGTGGTGCAATCTCGAGTTGGTATATTTAAGTAGGGGATGGGGGGCATAGCCCCCCACTTTAGTTTAAGTTTAAAGTGTACTTTTTTTTGTCACGGAACATTGATTTTTTTCCCAGGGAAAAAATTGCTGCTCTGTATTTTCTTTATTATTGTGTTTCAAACTTTACGGTTTGATATTGCAACGTTCAAACTTCTGTGAGTTTGATGTTGCAATAGAGACCCTACCAGTTCATATCCCAAAGAAACAAGTGCATCTTCTCTGGTCTCTGCTTGCAGTTGCAAGAAAAATCATTACATCAAATTGGAAGAGTAAAAACATCCTCACTTTTTCTGAATTTATTTTATTGGCCAAAACTATTCAATAGTAACTATTATCTTTATCTTCAAGAATGACTAAAATAACACACAAACAATTATCTTGGATGAAACCTAAAAAATTATTAGACAAATTGTAATTAAACTAATGAAAGTATACACATGTTATGGGCATTGTATATAGTTGTTGTTTTATGATGAATTGTTCAAATGATGTAGAAATCTTTTGCATTTTGTGAAAATTAATACAAAAAATGTTTAAAAAAAAGAAAGAAAGCTCTGCTAACAGATAGCATCTACTATCAGCCTGTTCTCTGGAGAATAACGCAAACAACCTGAGGTATATCCAGATGATGAAACTTAATGTCCCATTTCCAGACATCAGTGAAAAAAGTAGCATTTATTTCTTCTAGTGTAATCAATAATAAGACAGATCAAAAAACTAACAGAAATAATTGCTATCACATTATAAAAAATATCTTACAGCAAAGAAAGATACATTTTACTTTTTCCTGCTACTTTAAGTTCCGCACAATAACCTCAATAAACCATTTCATCTATTGAAAACCATAGAAATCCCATTTAGAATACACAGTCACCTAGAATACTAACATGTGGCCTCACAGTAAGACGCTGTCTGGTTCGATTCTCAGCTAGAGTGTCATCTGCGTGGAGACATGCGTGAATGGGCTGTGTTGAAGGTTGTGCATCAGGGCGGGTAACCCGGCATGTAAAAATCAACAACCAATCATTAGCGGACCGGAGTTCCGCTGTGGCGACCCCTAACGCTGAAAGACACAAACAAACTAACAAAACAAAAAAAAAAACAGTTGATACAAATTATTCAGCTGTTGAAGGGCTTTGCACAGCCATTGACAATCTAGAATTCCATACTCCTCACATAGATTCTTTTCTTCCACTTTATACATCCAGAACCTTTCTTCCTACCTTTACTATATTGTAAATATAAAACAACTTGATTGCATTTGTAACATCACTTTACCTGTTGAATTATGTTGCCTATAGCATGCCCATTGTTGGAAGAATTTCTGTGCTGTATTGTTTCTGCCTTACATAAGATTAGTAGTTTTTGATTTATTTTTATGCATAATTGTGTCTTAACCTACAAATGTCAAATTACTATTGTAAAGTAATGTGGAGCTTTTCTCCCCAGGCCTCTGCTGTAAATGGACCTCGTCCAGTCGGACTTTCCTGGTTAACAAATGTAAAATAAATAAGATAAGATAATGCTCAGACATAAAGGGGCACTCATGTGGGATGTGCTTCTACCCTGGTGTTCCCCAAAAGCAGTACAACCACAGAGACTACCAGAAAGTCACATATGCAAAGAGGTGATTATGACACCCCACCATTGCCAACCAGTAATCAAGGAGCCTCAATACTCACCACTGGCAAAAGTGGGGGATGTTCACTAAGACGATGACAAGTACACACACAGTATTTCCAAATGCAGCTCTCTGCATCAAGTGCAATTTCCATTAGGAGCACACAGTCCACAGTCAGTACAGGGCTGGTTTCTCCTTCTTCCTCCAGATCCCCATTAAGACTCCCCACTGGCACAGCTATAGAATTGAGACCTTAGCTGAGTGACTAAGCCAAGACCCCCTGCACATTCTCTGTCCAACCAGTGCTTCGTGTCCATTCCCAAGAAGCTGACACACACACTTTGAGGTTTGATTTACACACACACACACACACACCTGGGAAAGGCTGGCACAGGTTTTCTAGCTATGCCCCTTTCTGCTCAGACTGTAAGGTAGTTACTATTGCTACCAGCCACTCCTTATGAGGTACTTTAAGGCCTTTAACAAAGGGTGACCAGTCTTACTGTGTAATATTAATATTAACGCAAATGGCAGTTTGAGCAAAAGCAAGGCTATTACAAGTGGCCCACACAGTGTCACCAAATAAATATGCAACTACTCTCAAAACTTAAATATCTCTACACAGATCAGCCGCAATGAAAGGTTTAAATATATTTAATAAATAATAAAAGAACAAAACAATACTAAATATATATTCACAGTGACAGAGTTCAAAACCACAGGAAATATTTAAAACAACATTGCAGGACAGTATCAAATAAATAAAGAAAAATATCTAAACTAAACTTCACTATATTTCTGATGGAATCTAAGACAATTATAGTATAATCTAATAACTTACTAATAGAGCAAGACAGAATGCTCTGTCTCACTAAGAAACTACTCAGATTAATATCTAAAATATTACTGCTGGGATAGCTTGCAGAATGACATAATTTCTGGTCATCTGACTTCCAGTCCACAGGCAAACCACCCCCCCATTGCTAGAAGTTGGCAGCATTTAGCATTTACCTGTAAAAATATATAGATACAGACAAGGGCTTCTCCTCAGATCTCTGACAGATAGTGAAAGTCATAAAACAATTGAATTCCTTCATGCGTTCAAGACAAGTAATTAGTTCACACTAAAGATAATGCAGAATGTTTCCTAATAAAGACATTGTCTCTTGCTGCATTGAAAACTGAAAGATACCACCCTTTATGGCCTAGCCATAAAGTAATTTAATTTCAGTTATCCTTCTGAAGTTTGCTGGACTGAAGTTACCGTTGTATATTCCAGCTTCCACTGGTAAAAGATATATATTTAAACAGTTATAATAGTGCATGCACATTTTTGTTTTCTTCCAGTAGGGCACACTATGGATCCATTCTAAACACAAGCATTTTAAAAATACCTTTTCAACACACACACGTCTCCACAAGCAATTTGATATACACATGGCATACAGTTCTAATACATTTGTAACACAAGCATCTTATATAATTCATTTCAATATTCACCAATGACATATAATTATTTACAAAATTCCACCTAGCTGGACTAGCAGTATCTCCTTTTGTCACAGTGATAATCAAAGATGCAAAATTATACTACAGATAATGCAAAATGACCTATTTGAACAAAACACACACACAGTGGATCTATTTTAATAAAGCTTGACACCTATCTTTCCAGTGGTTTTTCTGACATTTTTCTTCCTTCCACTGTAGTGAAGCAAATTATGACAGCTGGATAAAAGAAGTCCAGAAAAGATAAAGTAGTTACTCTTAGTTAAACTATTGTCGTTATGCCACATTCACTCTCATTGTTGGTAAGGAGACAATGTGAACGGGCACGCATATAAAAATAAATAAAATAAAAAATAAAATTGCATTATATACAATTAAAGAAAAAAAAAACAACAAAAGCCTGACATAGAAATGATTGGTTTGAAAACAGAATCACTGTACTAAATTTTGATGTAAACTTGTCTTCCTTATGAAACACATACTGTGTTTCAAGTCAAGAGTCCATTGACAGCGGGTACAATACTAGTAAATAATTGGATCTAAATCACAAAATATAATAGTAACACCTGCATGATTCAAATAGACTGATTGACCTTCGACTTGAACAGATGTTTCCTCTGATCTTTCAGATATCTAGCATTTCACTGTGTGTTTCTTACATAAGTTTCTAAAAATACCTTGATGTTCATCTTTTCTCAAATGATGCATTGATCTTCATAGGTCTGTCAAAACTTTTCTATAACAGCAATTTATTTTTCACCAGCTGAGTTCAGAATTTGCTTTTGGCTAAGAAGGCACTTAAAAAAGATCTCATACATTTTACATATACAGCAGTCATTGAATCTGCTAGAAGAAATCTTTTGAAGTGATAGAAGGAAAACTGTAGTGCAATCCCAATACCAGCTATTAAATTACAAACATCAGTTAAAAAAACTATTAAAAGGAACACCAAAGAAGTTGAATTTGGCAGTCGAAATCCGTTACCAATAAATGTCTTATTGCAGACAAAATGACAGAATGAGTAGATTAGTAATAAGAATGACGTGTCAAGGGTCATCTTGTGTGGGATGCAAGGCAGAAGGGTTATGCATTTGAAAGATCTGCAAAGAAGCAATTCCATCTCGAATTTAACAGTGACCACAGATATTGGCATGACTGTAATAAAATGGATAACAGCATAACTGAGATTAACAAGGGGCCCAATTCCAAAAGACTTGCTTTCAGGGTAAGTGACCACTTACACAGAGAGCAGGTTGAAAGCAGATGTTTTGGAATTTGATCCTCAGTGTATGCCTGTTTATAGATAGGTCTTAGACTGAAGTAAGTCACTTACACTGAGTGTAAGTGATTCAGAATGGGGGAAAACTTATACTGAGAGCAATTCTTTTTAATCTTCCATTATATCAAAATACGGTCCATACGCAGACATACACACAAGTAGCTGTAATCAAAGGACAAGAAATGAAAACGTGCAGAGTAGAAATAGAAAATGAATGCCCTGAACAGCCTTTACCACCATGTAAATATCATCAAGCAGTGAATAGGGGTGCCCTGTATGTGTAGTAATGAAACTAAAGAACACAATGATGTGTGTAACTGAACTGCAGTGCACTATTCTAACATAATGGCAGAGTTTATTTCAAGCACTTCCTTTAGTTTCTATCTGTATAAATGGATGAACAGATGGTACTAATTGTGTTTAAAAGCATTATTCATTTTAATTTCCATGAATGGAATTTATCAAAAGTTTAAATACAGCTGTTTGCCTCTAGGTCAACATGCACTGCACACCAGGGAACATGTAGAACCGTAGTACTGACAGAATTCAGCTAAACAGGAATGGTTCATTAAACATATTTCAGGAGAAATGTGCACTGCAAACACACACAACATACAGCGATCTACATAATATTTATGGAAGATGTTGGATGCTGATGGTAGAAGCAGGTTGGTACCATGAGCAGTTACATCATAAAGCTGAAACATATGCTAACATAAAGTACTAAGCTATGATTGTTCTATGGGTGGAAGAGAATTATGATATACTGAAGGCAACAGCAGAAAAGAGACTGTGGACAAGCATCAACTACTTTGTAAGGCTTACCAGCTCTTCGGGTTAAAGAGATGTGACACAGAACCATTTATATCTGTGCATATTTAGAAGAGGAAAGTCTGTGAGGTAGTACTGTGTAAATCTTAATTTATGTGAATCTATCTACATATATATATATATATATATATATATATATATATATATCTGGGTCTACTTTGGAAGTTTGAGTTTTCAAAACTTCAAGTGTCATATGGTGGAAACCATAACACTGAAGTTTTGAAACTTTGAATGGTTTAAATTAAGATCACCATACACCTGGGAACGGGAAATTTTCCATTCTCTTCACTGTAGTACGATCTTGTAGTTGGTATACTGCATTTAATTAGCAGGGGGTGCAGGGGGCTTGCCTCCCTGCATAAACATAAAAAAAATAGTTTTTATTTTTTTTTATTGAAGTTTCGAAATTTCAAAACTTCGATATTATGGTCTCATAGGTTGGTGCTAGTCTGTCGCCATAGGGCCTATACAAGCCTAGCCATAACAATTCCCTGGCTATTTCTTTACAAACTATTTACTTCCCTGGATCCCTGTCGAGCAGAGCAACTGATGTGATCCCCAGGGTGAATTTCCTTTCTCCCATCCAATCATCAAGGTTCCTTTTGAAGAGGGCAAAGAGGCGCTCTGCCTGACATGTATGAGCAGTCTATTCCGGAGTCTGGGGAGTCTCCGGGTCAGGAACCTATCCCTCCTGTATGTTTTGTTTATTGTGATGACAAGGTTTTGATCCCTGGAGCGTGTGGCTCTGAATGATTGGGATTTCTTTAAGTGTAGCATGTCCAACAGCTCTGTGTTTGACAAGGTCTTATATGTTAAGTAGAGATCTCCTCTGAGTAGACAATATGCGATAGAGTATAGCCGGTGTTTTTTAAGGTGGTCAGCATAGGTCATCTGCTTTAGGCCTGTCATTCTTTTAGTGAGGTATTTCTGCGGCCATTCCAGTTGTTGCAGATGTCTTGAGAGGTACATACCAAATGGGGCATTGCATTCTATGATGGGTCTAATGAGGGATGAGTACAGTGAGACAATGACCTCCTTTTTTCTGGATGAAAAGCCCTTAGTGATGAGGTGTGCCACATAGTAGGTATGCCACTGTTGTGGCAATGGGGTTATCGAAGGTGAGACCACTGTCCACCTGTGTTCCTAAGTCTCTTATCACACGTTCTGTGTTTAGTATACTGCCACCTATGTAGTAATTCACAAGTACATGTTTTTTTCCCAAAGGGGATAACTATACATTTCTTGGCATTGAGCTTGAGCCCATGGCTCTGGCAGCAAGCATCTGTTTCTGTAAGGCCCTTTTGTAGAGTATCCACATCATTTGGGGACTCAATAATGGCTTCCAGTTTGCTGTCATCTGCGAACTTTGTTAGCCAGAGTCCCTTAGTGTTGGCCTGTACTTCAGAGAAGTAGATGCCAAACAAGAGCAGTCCCAGGACTGAACTTTGAGGTACTCCACTTGTCACTTGTCTGGAGCTGGATTTGGAGTTGGCTACTTTTACAGTGTGGGTTCTGTCAGTAAGCAAGTTGGCAACCCATTGAGTGACGTAGGGATTAATGCCCATCTTAGTAAGTTTATCTATGAGTCCAGAGTGTGAGATGGTGTCAAAGGCCTTGGTGAGGTCCAGATAGGTTGTGTGGACTGCCTTACCCTCATCCACAGCTCTGGAGACTGATTCGAAGAAGTCAATCAGGTTCAGGAGACAAGATCGGCCCTTCACGAACCCAAACTGTGTGGGGTCCAGTGTTTGAAGGCTGCCAATGTCTTTGTTTATAAGTTCTATGATAATACGTTCCATGGCCTCAACCATATGAAGTTCAAAATTTTGAAGGTTCAAGCTTCCAAAGTAGATTCCTATATCTATATGCATATGAGTCTATGACAGACTCCTGAAGTATCAAAATTTTGACAATTTTTCATAAATTCATAACAGTTCAAATCACCAAGATTTGAATACACATCTACATTTTTGCACCACCCACACCCTCAGCTTTATTCCAAAGTATTCCAACTCTGCAGTCACAGTACGAAGTTGAAATGGTAAATACCCCAATGCCTGCTGCAGCTCAGTCTTGGATTGAAAGAAAAAGTCGATATGTGTACTCATTTGATTTTTCAATCAGCTGTACTGGCTTTTTTTTTTTCAATGACAAAATGACTTCTCGATGGGATGATAGTAGCCAATATACATAATTTTTCTTTATTGCAGGGGAGCAAGTCCCCCTGTACTCCCACTCACCCTGCAAAATAAATATACTAACACTGAGATTGTACTAGAGTGAGGAAAATGCAAAATTTCCCATTCCGTGCATTATGGCAATCTCCATTTAAAACGTTCAAAATTTCAAAACATCTATCTTATGCTCTTGGTCTTTTGAAGTTCGAAGTTTTGAAACATTGAGCTTCTGAAGGGGATCCCTACACACAGACACACACACATATATATATATATATATATATATATATATATATATATATATATATATATATATATATATATATATATATATATATATAGATATAAACAGAGAGAGAGAGGGGGGGGTAGAGAGAGATGTATGTGCACACACATGCATATACATATACCCCCCCCACACACACACACACATATATATACTTGATATGGTCAACATTTCAGAATGTCGACATTCATATGGCCGAGACCATATGATCGACATTTGAAATGCTGATCATACAAGTGAAAAATAAAAAGTACAAAAAAACTTACCTTCACGCTGCTCTGCCCACATCCCCAGGAACTTAAATATACCAACTCCGAGATCGTACTACAGTGTGGAAGATGAAAATCTTTCCATTCCGCACTGTACAGAGATGCCGGTTCCACATGGTCGACATTTCAAATGTCGATCATATGGTCTCAGCCACATGAATGTCGACATTCTGAAATGTTGACCATGTGAAAAGGGAACCATATATATATATATATATATATATATATATATATATATATATATATATATATATATATATATATATATATATATATATATATATATATATATATATATATATATAGATATATAGATATATATAGCTATAACTATATATATATATATAGCTATAACTATATATATATATATATATACACACACACACACACACACACACACACACACACACACATACATACATAAACAAACATGCAACCAGCTCACTGATGCTGAGGAGTTTGGGTGATATCCAGCTTATCAGTGCGCACTGTATTTCTTATTTTTACTTTTAAATGGCAGTGTACCCCAGTAAATCCTGTCCACAGACATATGGTACACCCTAGTAAATCCTGTCTAAAGGTCATAATGCATATCCTAGTAAATCCTATTCAAGGTCATATGGTATGCCCTAGTAAATACTGTCCATAGTCATAATGTATATCCTAGTAAATCCTGCCCACAGTCATATGGTATGCCCTAGTAAATCCTGTCTGAAGGTCATAATGCATATCCTAGTAAATCCTATTCAAGGTCATATGGTATGCCCTAGTAAATACTGTCCATAGTCATAATGTATATCCTAGTAAATCCTGCCCACAGTCATATGGTATGCCCTAGTAAATCCTGTCTGAAGGTCATAATGCATATCCTAGTAAATCCTATTCAAGGTCATATGGTATGCCCTAGTAAATACTGTCCATAGTCATAATGCATATCCTAGTAAATCCTATTCAAGGTCATATGGTATGCCCTAGTAAATACTGTCCATAGTCATAATGCATATCCTAGTAAATCCTATTCAAGGTCATATGGTATGCCCTAGTAAATACTGTCCATAGTCATAATGCATATCTTAGTAAATCCTGCCCACAGTCATATGGTACATCCTAGTAAATACTGTCCATAGTCATAATGCATATCCTAGTAAATCATGTCCATAGTCATATTGCATATCCTAGTAAATCCTCTCCAAATTCATATGGTACACCCTAGTAAATCCTGTCCATAGTCATAATGCATATCCTAGTAAATCCTGTCCACAGTCATAATGGATATCCTAGTAAATCCTGTCCACAGTCATATGGTACACCCTAGTAGGTCCTGTCCATAGACATAATGCATATCCTAGTAAATCCAGTCCACAGTCATATGGTACACCCTAGTAAATACTGTCCATAGTCATAATGCATATCCTAGTATATCCTGTCCACAGTCATATGGTACATCTTAGTAAATACTGTCCATAGTCATAATGCATATCCTAGTATATCCTGTCCACAGTCATATGGTGCATCCTAGCAAATACTGTCCATAGTCATAATGCATATCCTAGTATATCCTGTCCACAGTCATATGATACACCCTAGTAAATACTGTCCATAGTCATAATGCATATCCTTGTAAATCCTGTCCTTAGTCATAATGCATATCCTAGTAAATCCTGTCCATAGTCATTATGCATATCCTAGTAAATCCTGCCCACAATCATATGGTGCATCCTAGCAACTCCTTATGATAGCCTTATGACTTTGTTTGAGATGAAGGTAAAAAACTGATATCTCTCTCTTTTTTTTTTTTTTGAAAACAAAAACTGATATCTCTTGACTACCACAGATACATTCATGAGGTAAGCAAAAATAAAATGGCATGACAAAGGCCTCTGTATGTTGTAACGTCACAGACCTCCTAAGTGCACTTTTCCAGTACATAAAGGAATGCATGTAGTTCCCATAGAATACAGGACAGATGGAAGTAAAGCAAGCTATCCCTGACATTATTAATGCAATCAGTTTCATCTGACTGGCTATACATACAGCATCTTAGCCACATAATGTGACAAAGTAAGAGCAGGGCCTGTCAGAGCATCAACAGCCAAAATGTAGGTATTCATTTCTGCAGATCACAATGACAGCCTCTTATTCTGTGAGCACATATGAATTTTGTGTTTGGTAACATGAACTGATGCACCGGTGTTTTGTCACGAACAAAATATGTATCCTCCTGATACAGTTATAGGATGTATAGAATACAGAAGTGTAACTACGAAAGACTGCAGTGCAAGACCTGTGTAGAAGAATAAGTTTATAAACAAGCATCTCAATGCAGAACAATAAGGAGAGATTATAATACAGCAGAAGTGGCAAAGTGTAATTTGCTGTATGACAGATGCATGTCTGCAATGGCACAGATAGGACAGCAAATAGTGTTGCATGTTGTGCTAAAATAAATCATACAACACATACACATACTAACAGCAGATTGTCAGTGTATGAAAAAGAGTGCCATAATAATGGCATGTTTAAAGCTCATGTTTCACACCATCTTGTGTCCGCAAGGATGTGCATCACTATCAAAGGTATGAACACCATGAGATATCATGATTTCGCTATTTCAGAGGTTTTGTTTATGCGCAACAGTAATGTCCAGAGATGGTCAGTGCCATATTCCTAGCCGATTATATGGTATCGTCATACCCACAGACTCAAAATAAGTATTCATTCCTAAAAAAGACAGTGTAAATTTATTACATCAAGAGAAGTGGAAGATGGGAATAAGAAGAACAAAAACATTTGGCATGATGTGGTGCAGATGATGTGACTAACAGTCCAACTTGTGCAACAAGAATGGTGTGGTGCATGGAAGGAGTGAGTCTGATTTGTGCTACAAGAATGGTGTGGTGCATGGAAGGAGTGAGTCTGATTTGTGCTACAAGAATGGTGTGGCGCATGGAAGGAGTGAGTCTGATTTGTGCTACAAGAATGGTGTGGTGCATGGAAGGAGTGAGTCTGGTTTGTGCTACAAGAATGGTGTGGTGCATGGAAGGCATGAGTCTGACGTGCTACAACAATGGTGTGGTGCATGGAAGGAGTGAGTCTGATTTGTGCTACAAGAATGGTGTGGTGCATGGAAGGAGTGAGTCTGGTTTGTGCTACAAGAATGGTGTGGTGCATGGAAGGCATGAGTCTGACATGCTACAACAATGGTGTGGTGCATGGAAGGAGTGAATCTGATTTGTGCTACAAGAATGGTGTGGTGCATGGAAGGAGTGAGTCTGATTTATGCTACAAGAATGGTGTGGTACATGGAAGGAGTGAGTCTGATTTCTGCTGCAGAAATGGTGTGGTGCATGGAAGGAATGAGTCTGATTTGTGCTACAAGAATGGTGTGGTGCATGGAAGGAGTGAGTCTGATTTGTGCTACAAGAACGGTGTGGTGCATGGAAGGAGCGAGTCTGATTTGTGCTACAAGAATGGTGTGGTGCATGGAAGGAGTGAGCCTGATTTGTGCTACAAGAATGGTGCATTGCATGGAAGGAGTGAGTCTGATTTGAGCTACAAGAATGGTGTGGTGCATGGAAGGAGTGAGTCTGATTTGAGCTACAAGAATGGTGTGGTGCATGGAAGGAGTGAGTCTGATTTGTGCTACAAGAATGGTGTGGTGCATGGAAGGAGTGAGTCTGATTTGAGCTACAAGAATGGTGTGGTGCATGGAAGGAGTGAGTCTGACTTGTGCTACAAGAATGGTGTGGTGCATGGAAGGAGTGAGGACAACTGCAAAACCAAGAGTGAGTACATCTCTGTACTGATTGATGCACAGCTGCTGTTTGAGGACAGCCGTCTGATGGATAAGACTGCAAAATGTATACAAGAAATTGCATTATATAATGTTTTGGATAAGTCATTGTTTTCTAATGTGCAACAACTTTAGAAATAGTATTTTAGGCAAAAGAATGAAAGAGTGAAGCTCCTTTTATATGTGATTAAATATGTATCATAATTAAAGTCTAACAAATTTGAGTGAATAATGTTTCACACCAAGTAAATAGTGTGGGAAGAAATAGCCAGGGAATTGTTATGGCTAGGCTTGTTTCCTGATAGCCTAGTACCAACCTATGAACCTATGTTTCATGAAATTGCTTTAACTCTCTTATCCTCAGCAGCTATGACTTGTAGAATACTGCACAGCTGAATACCTGCATGAGAATAGCTATCTAATGGAAGATGTGCAAAATGCACACTTGTGCTGCATGAAAACATCACTTTATCCCCAAGAAGCAGCCGTCTCAAAATTTGATTGCAGGAATCCACTGAGAAAATGCTTTAAACTTAGGGAAGTGTACCCTACAAAAAACAGAACTTTGACCTTTTTGTAAGGCTGCTGTTTAATGCTGGTTGCTTGTGAAACTGCACTCACACTTATGCCCTCACTCACTGTACCTCACCTTGATAGTGACTTCAAGGACAACTTTATGCAATGAACAGCAGAAATGTATAGTCTAAAGCAGCAACAAATGTTTGTCAGGTAGTCTGTTTTTTTTCCTGTATCCTCTGCCAAAGCAGCTTGTAATCCTCAGGGCATGTCTTGTATCAATGTCACATGGCATCCTTACTTTGGGATGACCAGAACTTTGAAATATTGACTTTATGGAAATATGCCATGCAGGAGAATGAGGACAGTGCATTTTGCAGAGCATATGACTTTTCTGTGATACTGTATTAAGTTCATCAGACAAACCATCTACAGTGACTTTTATTTTCCAGTTTTTCTATAAATGCACTTTATAAACCTGACAGCAGAAGCAAATTAATGTGAGACTTGTCCTTGGTATTTCATACCAAAGAACAGCAGGCATTGTTTCAATGGGATGAGGGATGCTATCACCTTCTCTGTTGTATTGACAAGCTGGGGATGTTTCAGTAGGAGTATGAGTTAGGCTGAATTAATATGTGTAGTCATGTGTGCGTATCTCCACTTCGGTTTTTGCATTAAGGATGTTAGGAAGGGTATTGCAAGTCTGGATGCATGTGAGCATGTCTGTCTTCCTGGGTAGTAACAGTAAAATAAGTAGGCAGAAGAAAAGACTGGATTGGTGTGTGTGTGTGTGTGTGTGTGTGTGTGTGTGTGTGTGTGTGTGTGTGTGTGTGTGTGTGTGTGTGTGTGTGTGTGTATCTCCGCCTGGGTTTTTGCATTAAGGATGTTAGGTAGAGTATTGCGTCTGGTGCATGTGAGCATGAATGTCTGCCTAGGTACTTGTAGTGCAATAGGTAGGTAGAAGAAGTCAAGACTGAATTGGTGTGTGTGTGTGTGTGTGTGTGTGTGTGTGTGCACACTGGAGTATTTACACTAAGGGTGTTTGTGTGTGTGTGTGTGTGTGTGTGTGTGTGTGTGTGTGCACGTGCATGTATGCATGCATTATCTGAATGTGTTTGTGTTTGCATATTGAGGGTACTCTTGTTAATTTCATGCATGGGCTGTAGGCAGAGAGTTCTAATATGCCCAGGTCTGAAAGTATGGTGTTCAGTCCTATGAAACAATAATGAGATACTAATGAAATGTTTCTCATTGTGGCTATACCATGTCCCTAAATAAGAATTTCTTTCCATCTCACTAACTGGGCAATAAGCATTGCTGTAAATAAATTCTCTGAATCCCAGATGAATACATGCAAAATGAGGCTTTTGTTTTGTTTGTTTTTTTTTTTCATTTAAGTATACAACAATTTTATTTATTTATAGGTTCATATGTTCATATGTGTACTAGGCTAATGGCCCTGGAGCCTTTGCAAGCCTAGCCCATAGAAGTGCCCCGGCATTGTGCCACCCGACGTTAGTTCCCAGTTCCTCTATCAAGTAGAGCCACTGGGGTGATCCCCAGGCTGAACATTCTATTTCCCATCCACTCATTGATTTCTTTTGAAGAGGCCCAGTGAGGTGCTCTGCTTGACATGTATAGGAAGTCTATTCCAGAGCATGGGCAGTCTCTGGGTTATGAACTTGTCCTTCCAACATGTTCTGTTGATTGTGGTAATGAGGTTGAGGTCTTTGGAGCATGTGGTGTGGAGGGATTGGGATTTCTTTAGATGTAGAATTTCTAACAGAACTGGGTCAGACATGGCTTTGTAAGTTAAGTAGAGATCACCTCTTAGTAGATGTTATGAGACATAGAATAGCTGGAGTTTTTTGTCTATCTGCGTAGGAGATGTGTTTAAGGCCTAGGATCCTCTTTGTGAGGTAATTTTACAGCTGTTGCAGTTGTTTAGTGAGGTACATGTCAAATGGCGAATTATACTCTATGATTGGTCTAATGAAGGAAGAGTACAGAGAAATGATGACCTCTTTCTTCCCAGATGCAAAACTCTTGGTAATGAGATGTGCCACATAGAAGGACTTTCTGACCACAGTGGCAATGTGGTAGTCAAAGGAGAGGTTGCTGTAAACTTGTGTCCTAAAATCTTTTATATCGCCTTCAGTGTTCAGTGGACTTCCATTGAGGGTCTATATTAGATCACCGAACACTTAAAAAAGCGAACGGTAATTAATCTACCCTATGTAAGCGAAAGCTTCCAATCTCAAACTGTCAGAACAGCGATTTTTTTCCTAGGGAAAAAAATTGCTGTTCCAAAACACATACACACAACACAAGCACACCAAACAAACAGCAATCCACACACATACACCTAAAATCTGACACCTAACCCTACACTAAACTATACACACACCACTAACTATCCACTTACCTTAACCCAAACCCTAACCCTAAGGTCCGTCACTATCGCACAGTCATCTCACCTGGTCCCTAACCCTAACTCACCTAACACGCCCTAACCTTCACGTCCACGCAATCGCACACACACCTGACCCGCGCGCTAACCCTAACTCACCTAACCAGCCCTAACACTCACATCCACACAATCGCACACTTACCTGAACCCAACCTGTAAATTTCCACCACAGCACTGAAAATACCGAAGCAACAGAAACGGACAACCGAATTCTTTCCCTCGGAAAAAATTTGGGTTTCTGCTGCTTCGATATTTTAAGCTTTCACTTACATAGGGTCGATTAATCACTGTTCACTTTTTTAAGCATTCGGTGATCTAATATAGACCCTTCAATTGATGTAGTAAATAGTTGGAACTGAGTTTTTCCCAAAGGGGATGACTCCACATTTTTTGGCATTAAGCTTAAGGCCATGGTTTCAACACCAGTCAGTGGTCTCAGTGAGGCCTTGGGATGTCTGCATCACTTCATGGCTCCCAGTTTGCAGTCATCTGTGAACTTGGTCAGACAGAGTCCCTCTGTGTTGGCCTGGACTTCTGCGAAGTAGATGCCAAACAGGAGAGGCCCCAGGGCCAATTCCTGTGGGACTCTACTCATGACTGGTCAGCAATTTGACTTGAAGTCCGCTACTTTCACACTGTGGTTTCTATCTGTGAGTGAATTTGTCTGTTTATTTTAACTGTGGAGCTTTTCTCCCTGGGCCTCTGCTGAAAATGGACCTACGTCCAGTCAGACACTCCCGGTCAACAAATATAAATAAATAAATAAAAATTTGCAGCCCACCTAACAATATAGGGGTTGCTGCCTAGTTTGGTGAGTTTATTAATAATTCCTGAGTGAGAAATTGTATCAAAGGACTTGGCCAGATCAAGGTAGGCTGTATTAACTGCCTTATCTTCATCCACAGCTCTGGTGACTGACTCAAAGAAGTAAACCAGGCCAAGCAGGCATGGTCTACTTTTCACAAAACCAAATTGGGTGGGATCTAGAGATTGGAGATTCCCTATATCCTTGTTAATTAGTTCTATAATGATGTGCTCCATAGCCTTACATATCAGAGTCATCAGGCTAATGGGGCAATAATTTCCAGGGGCTGTAGTCATTCCTTCTTTATGGAAAGTGATGACTGTAGCAGTGCGCCATTTGGTTGGGACAAAGCCTGAGGTGAGGCTTTGAGTGAAAAGGGCACACAAATGTGGTGCCAGTTCACTTTTTAATCCATGTAGAATACTGCCAGAGATATTGTTGGGTCACATGGAAGTTATATTCTTTGCCTTGGACAGTGCAGCTTTAACCTATGCTGCAGTAATGCTGGGTGCCTGGCATTCTTCTGGTAATTAGATTGGTCCTTTAGGTGGGGAGAGAGAGGTAAAGGTGACATTGAATCTGTCAGCCAGTATGTTGGCAATATCTGTTGGCTCAGTATAGGAGGTACCATTGTGCAGTAACTCATAGCATAATCTGGGTATTGCTGTGGAGATTCTTGATATAACTATAGAAGGCTTTGTGGTTGTTTTTAGTGTCTGTCGGAATTCTACCTCCATAGATGGCTTTGGAGGTTTTGATGAGGGATCTCAAGTTTTTGTTGAGGCTGATAAGGCAATTTTTCCAGTCTTGGGACTTCACCTTTTTTCTGCAACAGTTTTTTCCTTCTGTTGTAGAGACTACTAATGGCAGGGGATCACCAGATTGGCTTCTCTTTTTTGGAGGAGTGCGTCTTGGTTCTTTTGGGTATGGCTAGTTTCATGCATTTATGTACATGTTCGTACAGTGCATTGGTGTATGATTTGGCAGTCATACATCTATTTTCCATTGGCAACTGTGCCGTGAAGTTAGCCACCTCTGTTTTTAGGAGTCCAAAGTCAGCTTTGGAGAAGTTTTTCATGGTGGATACCTTGGGGGGGGGGGGGGGTGAGATGTGGATTTCCACGGTGATTAGTTTGTGGTCGGATCTAACTAGGGAGGAATTGACTATTGGTGTAGAGCAACGGTTTCCCATGTTAGTAATACCCAGGTCATCAAGGATGTTGCTTCCTCTAGTGGGGATAAGAATGAATTTAATGAATAAATGCAGTAATATATTTTATTCAAATAACAAGCATGGACCACTGTTAATAGTGAAATAAATTCTGTTTGTATAGAGTAACTGCATGCTGCACACTACATGTTAATTTTTTCTTTTTTAATTAGACTATTAATACATTTACAAGTTTAGGTTTAGGAAAAAAGCAGAGATGTATACTAGGCCAAAATGTATTTTCCCTTAGATTAAGTATTAATGTTTTGGTGCTGCATTATGGGGACAAGAGTTAGTCGCAAAACAGAATGCATCATTACCGTCCTGCATATTTTTTACAGATTAGCAGAATTAAACACTGTAATACATACTCCAGGAAAGAATAAAGCATTACAATATATATATATATATATATATATATATATATATATATATATATATATATATATACATACATATATATGGATCCCCTTCAAAATATTGAATGGTCATAACATTGAAGCTCAAAACATTAAGACCATAACATCTAAAACTCATAATATCGAATTTCATAACATTGAAACTTTGCATCACAACTTCAAAACTTACAGATCAAATGTAAATAGCATCCCCTTCACCTAAAAAAACACCAAAGTAGTAAACACACTTTGTACTACGTTTCTGCAGGGGGAAACCCCCTACATCCCCCATGTGGGGGGCTCCACCCCCAGCCCCCTGTAAATTAAATATACCAACTCTGAGATTGCACTACACTGGGATTAGGAAATTAACTTTTCCCCCCTGCAGAAATGTAGTACAAAGTGTGTTTACTACTTTGGTGTTATTTTAGGTGGAGGGGGTGTTATTTACATGTAATTTATAGGTTTTGAAGTTGTGATACAAAGTTTCAATGTTATGAAATTCAATATTATGAGTTTTAGATGTTATGGGTTTTAGATGTTATAGTCTCAGTGTTATGAGCTTTAGATGTTTTGAAGAGGATCTACATATATATATATATATATATATATATATATATATATATATATATATATATATATATATATATATATATATATATATATATATATATATATGTATATATATATATATATATATTTATATATAAGTCCATAGTTTAATACAACTAATGTTTCAATAATGTCTTGAACACATTCCAACATGCATAACTCTCCATGTTGGCAACTCACTCAACAATACGTCCACTAGTGGTGCACATGCTCCTAATTTTTGTGGAATATTGTGTTCTACAAGCTGAGAAGGTGCATTCTCTGCTTCAGACATGTTCACCACTTGTCATTCTCATCAGGTCTTACACTACAGACCTACTGTGATGGTATATGGCAAATAGCAAAATGTAATACAAACATACCAAGAGATACTGAATTATTGCATGGCAAACTATAGCTCTCATTTATTTTAAGCCACTTATACCAGACAACAGGGACTGTGGAAGGACATTAACAGAAGGGTTAACTTGATCTCCTTCTTCAATGTCACATGCAGGTTCACATTTGGGTTTTTATCTTTCAGGATACAAAACGAAAGGACATATTAAATTCATCTTGGCTATGCCCAGCCCGTTTTTATGTTCATGCAATACACAGACTGTGAACATCTACAACACTCACCATTTGGTCAGTTTATGCAGTCTGTTCTATCTATGTGTCACCTGAAAAAAGACTGGCTTCACTCTAGCAGAGTGTCCCATTTGGCATGAAGCTACATAAGAGGAGTTTCTTCCTTTTACGGGACGAACTGCTGCTTTTTCTGTATTTTGCTTCTGCTCTTAACATGCCAGCCATGTGGGCCACAACACAGAAAGGAAACTTACATCAGCTTGGCAGTAGTAGTACAGAACAGGCAGGCAAAAATATTATGAACTAGTTCCACATGACAGCAAAAGGGGATCTACATTTCTCTATAGGAAGGGCCATATGCACTAACACATAGTGTCTCACATGTAAAGCTGATTGCTGCTGTGCAAGAACAATCCAAAATGCACTGTATATTTGGTAGGATTCATGGCAGTCTGTCAACATCACTATTATCTAATGATCAAAGATCAAAACCAAACCAGCAAAACAACTTTCACCAAAGCTCAGAGATAGTGTTTTTGCAGGTGGCAAGCCCCCTCTGCACCTCCATTAGGTTGAATGCCACAGCACCCTCAAATTTAAATATACCCATTCCAAGGTCTCTCAACAGAGGGAAAAATGAAAACTCCACTGCTGACAAAAGTTGCTGCTTTTCATTCGATCATTCAGCAATTGATAATAGTGCTGTCGACGGAATGGCAGGTGCCCATTCTGTAGCATGATGACAACATGCAGCATATAGTTAGTTACCTGGCACTGCGATCTAGTCAGTGGAGGTCAGAGTTCATCTCTCATAAAGAATAATGAAGACGTCTCTTGTCCTGAATAGTTAATATGAAGGACAACTGACACACGTCCGCTGATAATAATTGTACTTAAGGGATGTACAAGCCTTTCTACATCAGCATTGAGCAGGGCGGTATAAAAATTTAAATCTTATTCCAGAATTTTGATGATGTAATAAGTATCCCATTAGCATAAAGGCATACTGCACAGACTGTGTACCATCGGTATGGCGTGAGAATGTATGTCCCAAGTGTAGGAACAGCAAATGTGTGTGTTTGTGAGGGATACTCACAGTTAGTGTAGAAGTATAAAAGTGTGTGGAAGTAATATTCATACAAATATTTTGTGTATATGTATGTGTGTGTATATAGATGATTATATGTGCACTCCCATACATGCACCATGTGCATATATATCCTGCTGAATACTTCAACACATTTTACAATTCCCTGTAAGGACACTGACCTTGCCACATCCACTTTTGATGTATGTATTTCTCTGAGGTGGCAGGTAACAAGAACATAGCCAGTGTTGTGGTACAGTGTTTCCTTTGTGAGCAACACTCTTTTGTGGTTACATTACCTGCTCTCCAGGTGCAGCGGGAATATAGCACCATGGTAAAATGTTTGCTTTCCAAACATCACTCATTTGTTCTTACCTTAACCACTTTCCAGCTACATGAAGGTGAAACTGCTTGGTAGAGGAGGTACAATATTTGTAATGGATAACCATGTGGAAATACTTAGATGCTTGTAGCAGCAGTGTCCACCTACAGGCAACCTTTTTAGTCGTTCACTAGCCTCCTTTTACTCAAGCCATGACAACTGTAATTATTTTCCCCTTTTTTCATGATTTACCCTTCTTTCAAGCTCTTTAACAGTACAAAGTGCCTTAAATTGCAACCACACAAGTCTAGCTGTGTAGATAATAGCATGTGTGCCATTCCTGCTGCATCTGAATGTGATAGCTGCTATAAGGCTGCTATATATTTTAAACTTTGCTCTACACTTATTTTGACAAACTTTGCTTTTTTTAAAGTTGTATTTACTTTTTACTTAGCTGTTTTACTTAATTGGCTGGTTGTATGTATCGCTCCATTGTTATCCATGTGATAATTCTTTGGCGATTATTTTTTTATTCTGTGGTATTGCATCACCTATAAGCAAATTACAGAGGAACTGTTCTTCCCTAGCTTAGTGTAGCACCTTTGCTCCTTAAAATACTTCCACATACTTTTAATGTTTCAAACTAGACATGAAACTCCCTCATCTATCTCTTTAGGACAATGAACTTGTATGCACTTTAGATGTGAGAAATGGCATGAAAGCAATTATAATTATTTGATGTTTTAGATGTAAGAATTGATATGTTGCTACTTATAATCTTTCCTTGCTATAATTGGAAGTAATTACATTATATCTGTGCTGTTTCTTTTATGAAACCCTTGAGCTGCATTCTGTAAAGGGAATAGTTTGGACAATTTTCTGTTATATGCTGCAACATGAATGAATCAATGTTTGGACATTGTTATTGGCATATACTTCAGTCCTGTCTGATATTTCATAGTAATTAATATGATTTAGGTAGTGAATGCAGATCTATGTGAGGAAATGCTTTTTGTTTTCTGATAATGTTGTATGCTTCTTTGAGAAGATCACATGAAGTAATATGTGATGCATATGTGGCTATTCTGTTTCCTCACTACCTTACTGTTTATATAATGCTCCTGACCATTTGCAAGCTATTGTCCGAAGTGTATTTCCATATTTATTTTGTTTCCCTAATCATCTTCCACTTTCTTTCACATTGTCAAGTCGGAGTATTTTCTCCTCCATTTTATCTTTTTTTCTACTAGAGAAATATTTCCCTGCGTTTGTAAATTACAAGAAAATAGTTCTACAGTACAGTGTATCCTCAGTGAGTTCCCCTCAGTTGTGGTTATAGCAACTGCTTTCTTGCAACAGACGCTATGCTAGGTAGCTAGCGGAGATTCTGTGATTTGTATAAGGTGACCTTCTGAAAATACCTTAGTGCTTACCTCACAATGTTGTTTGGTGACAAGGTAAGAATACAGTTAAGATTTGATTTGCTTCTGGAAGTTTTATTATATCTAGTTGGTTTACTGTTAAACTCAGTGAAACTATACAACTGTATGGAGTTTGTAAGATCTGCAAAGCTGATTATCATGCAAGTCAATGTTTAGATATTCTAGCAGAAATGTTTCCAGTGGGATCTTGTTTGAGACACAGCATAAAAAGTTTTCTTTAGTGAAATTATTGGTGTATGGGGGTATGTATATTCCTATGATGGCCAAGACCTTGTACCTGTCAACTTCCAGTAGTGGGATAATTATTTCTTTAATACAGAATTGTGGAAACGTGTGGGGAAAATATGACAGTTCAAGAATATTTTGATATATTACAGCAATCCTATGTCATTTTTGTGTTGTTCTGCCTAAACTCTGTATACTGCACTCAAGGGATTGAAACTGTAAATCTTTTGCATTGTTTTTAAGCCATGTTTCTTTGATTACCAGAATATCACCGGCATGTATAGTTATCCAAGTACGGAATTCTGGGACTTTTTTTCTGATGCTTCTGAAGTAGATATGGAATAGCTGTTTTGGAAAGTTTTTTTTTTTTTTTTTTTTTTATATACAAGGTGATTTAAGTAGAGTAGGAGGTATGGAGAGCTTGTTAGAGGGTTTGAAAGGATGGGTTGGACCTGAGTTTAGATGGGTTTCTCCATTTAGCTTTAGTGACAGGTACATGTGGTGTAGGGGATAGAGCCATTTATATTTCTGTTTTGTTCTTGATATACTTTTTGGGCTATGAAATTAGGGTGTATGAATGAGCTTTTGAAGAGTCTGATAAATGTAGTAAAGTACATTGCAGGAGTTTTGGAGGAGAAACAAGCTGAGTTGCTTTGAACAGGACGTGAACGGTAATATGATGTAGACTGCTATATCATAGTAGATCGTGATAGCACGTTAGGTGTGCAGATTGGACAAGGAATAAAGTTCCAGTAATTTGCAAAGGAATCATTAAATGCTGTTTGTTGAGAAGCTTTCAAACATGTATGGAAGTTAGTTCTGATTATTATAAGCAGGTATGCAAAGTCAAGAATGTGCTAAACTAAGGCAGTTTGAATTTGTTTACTATGTCTGACGGACTGTATGGAAAAAAGCAGCTTGTAGCTTATTCAGAAGTGTAGGTAGTATTGATGAAGCTAGCTATAGAGATGAAAAAGTTATAAATATGACTGAATGTAATATGCTGATACTGCCTGTAAATAAATACTTGTATTGCTCATGTCTGTAACCTATATGCAACTACCATGTACTAAAAGTTCTATAATTGTATGTGTAAATGTACCTTGGAGCTTTTCTCCCCGGGACTCCACTGAAAATGGACATATATCCAGTCAGACTATCCCGGTTAACAAATGCAAAATAAATAAATAACGTAGGTGGGAGTAGAGCGAGAGTGCCTCCTTAGTTATATGAGTTAACAGAGAGTGAGTGCTGGAAGTTTGTTGATAGTGGAAGGGGATTTGGAGGAAAGGCAGCTGTATGGAGGGCTGTTATCAAAGAAATGTCAGTGAATGGGTGGTTGGCATGAGGGTTAGGAAGGAACAGGCTAGGGTCAACTGTCAGCTAGGCAAAGGGGGGGGCAGGGCCCACCACACCACACCCCCAGTGCCCCCCCTGGTCCCTACACACACCAAATAAATACTGGAAAAGTGCCCCTACTAGAGTGGTGCCCTAGGCGGCCGCCTAGTTGGCCTATGCCTAAGGCCGGCTATGGGAAGGAAGTTTAGAAAGTATAAGGGTTGACTAAGAGGGGTGTGTGTAACAATTAGGGTTATGGTAGCAGAGTGAAGCAAACCCAAACATAGCAAGGATGAAAAGAAAAGGCCAAAACCATACAGGACAATGTAGGCTCAAAGAGGGGAAAATCTACTGAAAAAGAGAAAGAACTGGTAAGGAAATACAAGGTATGTAACTAGGACAATTAATAAAACCTTTCTCACTAAAGTAGAGATCAAAGAAATGGCATTTTTGGAAAAAGTAGGCTAGGCTAATCTTGGCTAAAAAGGATCTCTTACAATAGAGTTTTGCACTAATTTGGAAAACACATTTAAGATAAAGGTAAAGAGACTGCAAAGGTAGTGGGGATTAACTCATACAAAATAAGGCTGAGTTGTTTGCTTCAGCCGTAAATTCCTCCATTAGCACTTACCTGCAGTTAAGTATAAAAACAAAGACATACACAAACATGATAAAATTCCACTATTTATATCTTTACCCATTTTTCTCTCACTAAATGGTGTTTTTCCATGGTTAGCAATCTCTGAGCTCTTACTTTTCCTTAAAAACCTTAGCAGCTATGCATTTCAGGTGCAGATAGAAAGATGAGACATGTTGGCATTTTCTGTTTTTGTTAAGCAATACAATAAAAAAACAAAGTTTAAAAATTGTTGTGGAAAGCAATTACAGAATAGTATGCACTAAACATTACCTTCACTCCCCACCACCACCCATTGTGGAATCGCTGCCTGAATACCCCCCCCCCCCCACACACACACACACGCACACACTACAGGTCATAGCGGCACTCACTAAAGCTAAAAACACAGCCTCCATACCATGGGGCACAACTAAATTCAAGGTTACCTCATAAATAGCCTGAAACATGACCTATCAAGACCACTTGAGTCACTTTTCAACTACAACCTGAAAACAGGGTACATACCAAATGAATGGAGGATGGCAACAGTTACCACCCTTCACAATGGTGAGCCATCAACTGATCACAGAAACCGATCACCCATTAGTCTGACTAGTCTAATATGCAAAACTAGGGAAGGAATTATCAAGGGAAAGATCAGAAAGACATTGGCAACCTGCAGACAATGGGCTCATCCCAGCTTGGTTTTGTTAAAGTGAAGTCATGCCTACTTAACCTCGTAGATATTGTTGAGAAGGTAACCAAGGCAATAGATTAAGGGACCAATGGTGCATACCACCTACCTAGACCTGGCTATGGCATTTGACATATTACCCCACTCATGTATTGTGAACAAACTCACCAAACTAGGCATAAATCCATACATAACTCACTGGATTGCCATTTGGCTCACAGATAGGACACAGGAGGTCAGGACTGGAGAGAACACGTCCATCAAGAAGCAGGTCATCAGTGGAGTACCCAAGGGCTTCATGCTGGGACCATTACTGTTTTTTATCTACTTCTCAGAGATCAAGACTAATATCAAGGACCTATGGCTCAGCAAGTTCCTAGACGACTACAAATTGACACCTATCATATACCCCCCTATGATGCTAATAATCTGTAGGAGGGTCAAACACAGATGAAAAACATGAATAAAAACTCAGTGCAAAGAAATGAATTATACTGCCTTTTGGGAAAACATCTTCGTAGGCAGATTACTCCATTGATAAGATGATGAGACCTCTAGAGCTGATCCCAGTAGTCAGAGATCTGGGAATATATGCAGACAGTAATATGGGATTTGACCAACATGTAATCGTGGTCGTAAGAAAATCATTCTATGTGTCCAAACATATAAGTAAGGGTATGATGCCCAGGTCCAAGGAAGTTATAGTACCACTCTACTCATCCAGTATTAGACCTATCATTAAGTACAATGCCCCCTTCAGCATGTACCTAACTAGGCATATGCATCACCTGGACTGCTCACAGAGGTTACTCGCCAAGAGATCCCAGGATATTAATATACTGTCCTATACAGATTGCCTTACAGCCTTGTTTCTATAATCGGTTTCTTACAGGTCGTTGATAGGCGATATATGCTAGGCATATAAAGTATCCTTAGACCCAGCCCTGTTGGAGATTTTGCACATCTGCAAAATGAGTAGCACCAGAAACACTAAATCTAGGGATTTGACCTTTACTTGTGGCATAAATAAAGCATGCTGCTGAGATAGATATGTGACTCAAAGGATCCCCATGCTCTGGAATAGGCTCCCCATTAATGTGAACAAGAGTCCATCCTTAACCCTTTTCAAATGTAACCTTGACCATTTTATGGTAAAATTGCAAATTCATCCCCAGGCTTGTCCCCATGTCTCTTATACATAGAGACTGACACTAAACCTTCCCTAACTAAAATACCATCCTGCATAACTTTTTTGAATCTTCTAACATATGCTTTCAAACAAACACACTCCTCTTAACATACATGCCCCCTCCCTATAAAGATGCACATGTTACAAGGGGATGCAGTTGTGTTGTTTTGTGTGGCTAGGTGTATAAAGGCCATGGTGGTCATTTGCCTAGTATATACCTATGAACCCATGAACCTAAGTAAGACAGTGAGAGCAGATTTCAATGACAGAAAAAAATTATTTTTTTTTTGTTTTTAATTGGGAAGCCCAAACCAGTCTATGCTGCATAAATACCTAACATTGAAAAACTGCTAGAAATTCAAAGACATAAGTATGCCACAGAGCCCAAAATGGATAACACCAGTTTTGAAAATATATTGCTTTAAGCTATTTTAACTGACATGTATGTCCCTATGTCTGTTTGGATGTGCATGGGAGATGCCTGAAGTACTGCTGGATAGTTATTTTATTCTGTACTATTATTTGAAATAGATATTTTGAAAAACTATGTATTCATTTGCTTGACATAGACTATTCAGTTCTGCAGTGTGTCTTACTACTTGCAGTATATTTTGTATTCTTAATATTTCTGTAAATGTATTTCAGTCTGTTTGCATTTTTATCTGTTGGGATTTTCTCCCCTTGTATATAATTACTTATCAGCTACTATAAAATATTTTTGTGTGTGTTTTTGTAGAAACTTTCTCCCCGAAACTAGATATGTAATCTGTCAAGTGGCTTTCTCCCCTTGTATATAATTACTGAACTACTGTTTGAATGTTGTTTGAATCTTTTGTGGAGGTTTTCTCCATGGGTGTCCACTGAAAATGGGCCATTGGCTCAGTCTGACTTTCCCAGTTATCAAAGGCCAAATAAATAAAATTATTTTTTTAAAATGACACCTCACTGCCACTCCTTGTTATTAACATCTTTTCTGTAATTTTTATATGAGCTCTTGTGTACTGGTATAAAAATAATTTGTACAATGTAAACAATCCGCTTTAAACTGCCACCCTAACTCATTTTGGAAGTACAGCATTATTACCTTCACATATGTTAATGGGAATTGATATAAGTATTCTAACCTGAGGTTTCCTATCTTACTGTGAGTCAGCAAGGAAAGCAGAAAGTGTTTTAAAAAAAGTATTATTCCATTGTTCAACTATGTGAGCTTTCTAACGGTCCTTTTTCACCACTCAGTGCACATTTGTTATTATTTTTTTAGTGAAATGTTTCGTTTTTTTCACAATGAGGGAAATATTTATTATCATTTTGACTTTGTCACAACATCTCAGCGAATATATTATTTTGCTAAGCTGCTCAGAGGCATTATAAGTAATGTGTAAAATGCTGTTTGTATTTTGTAATGCACTTTTTAATCTAAATCTCTGGCCGGAGCAGTCTGTTATTTTTTTTCTTTTGTTTAAGTTTTGTGATTTTTATCTAACATTTGACTGTTTTTTAGTTGTCAATTCATCCTAGATCATATTGTAGCCTACTAGTTAAATGAGGGTTATTGTTTGTGTGAAACTGCTGTGCATTGTTTTCTGTCAGTTTGTCCTTTCTGTATTGCTGTGCAACCATGTTGTTAGTACATATAAGTTGGGGCCCCAACATTTTAACATTCAGGGGAGTTATACCCCTACAAAAATGCTCATTTTAATATTTTCTGGTATAATGTACATCTAACATGTTCTCTAAGAGTTGTAGTTGCCCAATATCTTTATTGAAAGATCATGATCAGTCATTCACTGGGAAAGCATTTTTAGTATGCTGATTGCAATATCACTACACAATGCTGACTATGAATTATTTTAGTAAAGTTATATAAAGTTTTTCAATAAGACTGTGATGCTAATTAGCTGTTATGATGACCCACGATATAATTATTTCTACAGTGTTATGAAACAACTACACTACTTTTTTAGGAAATTGTGAATTACATTTCTTCAGATTTGCTTTTGAAAATGTTGCGTTTTCAATAATAAAAACCTTCTTTCATTGATTTACTAACTGCCATACAATGTGAAATAAAAAAAAGTCTTAAATACTATTGTGCATTACAGTTTTAAGTCAAAGACTTCTAAAATATTATACAATAGTGACAATAAACCAAGAAGTCCCTAAGTAGTGATGAAGTATTATTATATTATATTATATTATATTATATTACATTATATTATATTATATTATATTACATTATAGGTTTACTGTTAGAATAAATACATTTTGGCAACAAACCAAGTTGTCCCGGGACATCTTCATGAGGGGTTAGAGTGATATTAGTGGGTTTTAAAAGGGTTGGGGTGGTAAAAGGGTTAAGTGGAGGCAGGGAGGATTAAGAGGAAATGAGATAAGGGTAGGGAGGGGCTTAAGAGGTTTAGACAAGTGTAGCTGGGTAAGCAATCACATTTTGGCGTGAACTTGCTACAGTGCAGGCTTACATCCAACACATCCTGTAGGTATTGCTGTGGCAGATAGGTCTGGTGGCATGGCAGAGGTGGGTTTAGTTAATGAAAGTTGGGATGCGGTTTCACAGACATATATAGGATCACTACTAAATACCAAATGCCCAAAATCCCGACACTTAAAACATAGAGACCACATGCCCGAAACCCCACAATACCGAATATTTAAAACCGCGAAATTCAAAATTGCGAAAGTTACGCAACCAAACAGCACACACCTTCCCCCCAAAACCAAACAATGAACCTTACACAAGACATAGGCCCTACTTTATTATTCTAACTCCGAGATTGCACAAACAGACATACAAGGCAAACTCACACCCACACATTACAGTCCCTCACACACACACCACAGTCACAACGCACACTTACTACACCCCTCACAAACACACTTACACACACATACTTACCTGAACTGTAACACCAAAGGCACTAACGCAAAATCCCTTAACATCGGGATTTTGCATTTCGCGCTTCTGGTCTTTCGGTAATGCGGGGTTTCGGTCATCTGGTCTCATTGTTTTCAGAGTTGGGATTTTGGGCGTTCGGTATTTCGTAGTGATCCTATATATATAGGTTATATATATATATATATATATATATATATATATATATATATATATATATAATATATATAAAGGTAATGTGGTTATCTTAGGATTGTAGGTTATTAGGGGCCCGGGTTGTCAGGTTTGAAGGCAGAAGGGCTAGGTACCTTGCTTCAGTTTAACTTAAGGCTTTTGTAGTAGTACAGTGGTTCTTGGCAGATGGTTTTACCACTTATGGATATCACTTGTTGGTGGGGTGCTTCTATACTTAAGGTGCTGGGTGAGTTACTTAGTCATTGGTTGTGTTCCAGTAGTGTCTGGAGGCTTTTACAGCTGGACTCTGCTCAATAGAATCTCTGGTGTCCGATGGTTGTTTTGCAGGCTTTCAGTGTATAAGGGCTCACTAAGCATGCACATTGCTGCTTAACCGGTAAGGGGGGAGGGCAGGTTTGGAGGAACATAAAATGATTTTTCAGTTGGCTGGTGGAAGGAGACCCGGACAAATAGGGGGATGTGTCATTTTCTGTTATTGACTTCTGCATGATCGGTAGTGGATAGTTGGGGCAGCAGTTCTGCCATCAGGAGTAGCCTTGATCTTGGGATGTTTTTGCTAAGTTTGTGGGATGTGGTTCAGACAGATTTGATGGGCAGCTGCATGATATGGCCACATATGGGGTCTGCAGGCTTCATGTGGATTCAATTTGTTGTTGATGGTCTTGAAGCCATTTTCTTTAACAGAGCTGTAAGGGCTGGTGCATGGGTTTGTGTGGGGTGTGTGTGTGTGTGTGTGTGTGTGTGGGAACGCACACACAGACACACCTTGCTTATGCAGGGTAGCAATCTTGTGTTGCATTTGGTTCCTCCTTACTTTACAGTGCTGTGATGTAAATGCTGGTGGCGTTTATGCGAGAATGCCTTAGTATGTATTCTGCTTACCAGCGTGTTTGGTCCACACTGCTGTGATTTTGCGGCAGAGGGTTGGTTGTTGGGGACATTCAGTTTTGTGCTTCCAAACCCATATTTTCAAAGAAAATCATAACCGAGTTAGGATGTCTCTGTTTGGAGAAAGGAAACAACATGCAAAAATGGATGGGCAGGGTCGTTCTGTAAATAGTCTTTATACAGTACATTTTACAGTGGTTAAGTTGTTGAGAATGTGTGTGTGTGCTTATATATTTATAATTTTACTTGGTAGCAGTTATTTTATTATTTCTTCAATACTGCCTAAGAGCACATTGCTTAAACAACCTCGCTCGCAGGTTTTGCGTTCTCACAAATGCTATCGTAGATTGCTTTGCCAAGCCTTAGGTGAGCCTTTGTAGCATTTATACTCTTCTGTCACCAGACAGTTGCATCACTTGTTATGTCCTCCTGTTGTTTATAATAGCTACTGTACACACAGGCTTGCGCAGTTTATGATGTTGATTGGTTGCCTTTTTATGCAAGTTTTTTGTAAGTTTAAAAACAAATTGAATATGTGGGTGTCATTTCAGGTTATGGCACAAGCTTTTATTAAGCAAGTTCCTGCTTTTCCTCTCATTTACTGCCCTCTTAACTTTATAAGAGCAAGGCTTTGGTCCCTGTAGTTGTCCTACTTTGTGGTGGCTTTATTCAGGTGTCTTGTGAGGGGGTTGACCTATAGGTCCCGATCTTGTAGAAGAGCCAGATCAGTCAAGTAGCGAATAGTTTTGCGGGCTACAAGTGGTTGTAATGGTATAGTAGGGGTGTTTGTTCATGGGCTTATGAGCTTTTTCAAGGCAGGGTGAGTATGGGCAAAATAGCAATGGCCTGTGTTACACTGTGTGGATGTTTGCCTAGTCAACCAATGATTTCATTTGACAGTTTGAAGCAATCATAACGAGATTTAGGAGGAGATGTCTTGAGGAAAACAAGATGGGTGGTTGGATGAGGGTGCTCTTGCATGCCAGAATGTTGTCAGAGTAAAGGTCTTTATAATGATAAATGCATTGTGTATTGGGTGAGTAACAGGGAGCATGGGGCTGGCTAGTCTGGGCTTTTAATTGGATGACATGTCCTTGTGCTGTAATTTGGTGACCTGTAGAAGCACCTCTGTATATGGGGGCTTGCATTTGGGGAAATGTTCTTTTCATGGTGGTGTTTTGTGTGTATATTTCTGCAGGTGGGTTGATGGGGGAAATTTGCAAATATGTTTTTATGGGCTTTGGGCTCCTGTGGTGATGGCTGGTCTGTGCATGCATGCTGGCAATTGTAGTCATCCATTTTAGTTTTATATAGGGTCACCAGCAACCTTAAATTAATGGTAATGTCAACATTTATTTCCAGATTTTATGGTGATTTGGTGCCGTGGTGAACGAGTTTTGTTCAAACTGTTTGATGGGGGGAAAAGAGAAGTTTGGTATACATGTTTATTGATTTTATGATTTTGAACAGATGAAACAGTTACAGTCTCAGTTTGAACTGAACTGCACTGAATATTGAGACTCAAATGCCTGTCCTTCTCTGGCTAGCAGTGTAAATCCTCTACCAAAACTCAACAACTTTGAAATCCCCTTACTTCAGTCAGTAACTGTTGCCCATTTGTGCTCCCTCTGTGCAAACTTTCCCATGGAGGAGTTGGAAAATTAGTTGCTGAACTGAGACAAATAAAAAAAATGTATTCCACGGTTGTAGTAATGTCCATTTGTTCCACATTATGTTGGTTAGTGTGCCTCATTTGGAGATGGAAGGTTAAGAGCTAGGCAGATGTTTACAATATAAATTAGCTTGTCTTATACAGTGTGCTAATTGATGTGGTATGGAATCGCAAGGTTACCCGGGTTGTGGATATTGATAGGTCACTTCATGTGGGGGGGTTAGTTTTAATATACTTGACTGGTAGTTAAATTTATATTAGGTATTTGATAGGGTCATTGGAAGCATAGCTTCAGTTATGGCTGCTTTGTCATAGATGTGTGTGGTGGTCGTACATTCCTTCCCGGGTTGGCAAGATAGGTTGTCTTTGAAGATGTCTTGGAATGTGCGTTATATATTTTAGATGATTTACATGTCTTTTCCTTCTTGCAGAAGGAGGTTTTTGGAACGCTACTGCTATAATTTGAAATAGGTGGGTATAAGGTGGAGCCTTCTCTTTACATATTAGAGGGTTTACTTTTGTCCTTTTCTTTGCAAATAGTTGTGTGCCAAGTACCAGTTGTGGTGACACACAGTGAATTCGCAGATGATGGAAGCAGTGGCGAGCAAGGAGGTTGCACAGGGGGAGCACAAATGGGCAACAGTTACTGACTGAAGTAAGTGGATTTCAAAGTTGTTGAGTTTTGGTAGAGGATTTACACTGCTAGCCAGAGAAGGACAGGCATTTGAGTTTGTGATCTCAGGGTTAATTGGTTGTACAATCTGTTCTATTAACCGTTCAGTATTTAGATCAATGTCGGAAAGCTGTCCCTGCTTTTGGGTGTTTGCATTCAATAGTAAAAGGGAGCAACAGCCATTGGCCATAGGTAAGAGTTTGGGTTCCTGCAGGGGGCTTGATAAGGTTACAGGTAATGCATTTTATTTAGTGCTCATTAAGGCACATCACTGTGGATGTGGTTCAGGTAGGTGGAGTGGAGTGACAACACTCTTAGTATCATAGGAAGTTATTAGGCTACTGGCTTGGGGATGATTACAAGCTAGATTTCGGGTCTTAGTTCTGTGGGTAACACTTGTCACTCTTGTCCAAGGGGATATGAGTCATAGCATAAAAAAAAGAGAGGGGGCTGGTTCCATACTTTGGCGCAGAGTTTGGCAAACACTTAATGGGGTGGCAGGGGTCCTTGTCAGTGCCTCTATGTTAAGTAATTATTGGTATGTGTGCACATAGAATTTATTGGTTTTTCTTTTCTTTGCAGATTGCTGAAGTGCAGAAGGCATCATGTGGTCCCTTGAAAGGAAATCTGAAAGGTGATATTTTTTGATGGGATGAATGTTCTTGCCACTGGAATGAGGCACAATGAGGGTATGAGTAATCACCTTATTAAGGCATGTTAGAGCTCTGTGTTCAATTCGTGGGAGCTGATTATTGCATTGGTATAAGGGGCAAGTAAGGAAGAGGTAGGTAGGGGGGTTAGGGGAAAACTATTGGGGACAGTTTATGGGGAGTGTGGGGATCCCACGGGATGAGTAGAGTCATGACATGCATAGCAGCACAGGACTTATTAGGCTAAAGCCCTATGGCTGTTGCAAGCCAGTGAAGTTCAACCCTTGCTTTCTTAGAACCTTGGGGTGGTTGTATTTACTCATCCAGTTGTTGAACCGTATTTGGGGGAAGGGCCAATGAGGTGTTTGCTGGAATTTGTTCCTAATGGGTGGTATCTTTGGGGTGACAAATTTCTCCCTCGAGTAAATAGTGTTAATGTTACATACCAGGTTAAGGTTTTACAGAGTAGCACAAGGATCATTTCACTTGGGGTTTGGGTGAATTTTGTAGGTAGGGTTTTAGGAAGCATGGTAGGTAGGTGGCTGTGTCAGGGTAATTTTAGAAACTGGGTGCATTGGTACAGGGGAGTTAGAAGGTTTAAAGGAAGCTTGGTTGCAGGATGTGGCAGTTGTAGGCCAGGTCTTAATTACTTACTAGTGGTATAGGTAACATAGGGGAAGAAAGTCTTCGAGGGGAAAGGCCAGGGACAAACAGGGGTTAAGGATGGTTAGTAGTTTGAGGTTCTAGTGAGGACATTTGCTAGGAGGTGCTGAGTGGGGAGGCCTGGGTTCTAGTCCAGATTGTCATTTGCTAATGAGTGAATTGGGAGTGTTTATGGCTGGGCACATAGAGTACTTCATTGCTGAGCATAGGCGAGTTTTCAAGAACTAGGTCAAGGGGTGCTGGTTTTCTGCTATTTAAGGTTAGGGCATTAAAGTTTTGGAGTAGACTATTCCCTACAGCAATCAGGTTACTGCACACCCAGAACTGGGTAATTTGGTGGGGTAAGCTGATATGCTACAGTTGACAGGGTTGTGGCTATAGGTTGTCATTCTGTTCAGGTTGAGCTATGATTGGTGGCTGGAAGGAAGCGGTCTAAAAAGGAATGTATTCTCTTGGAGGGGATGTTTCGGTGGTACAATGGAGTCATGGGTAATCCTACTTTATTTAGTTTCATTAGGGCGTGTTTCAGGGATGGTATTCAGGATTCTAAGGGCTTTACAGATAAAGGGTACATTGAATGATGTTTGGCTTAACCCTTGCCATTATTGGAGGTAGTTGGTTGAACAATTTTGGGTGGAAGGGAGGGGGAACAGCCTGGTCAGGCTGGTTGGAGGAGAAGAGGGACAGGCTTGCCCTCTTCTGTTCTCCCTCTGGTGTATCGATGTTCATTTCAAGGAGCTGGGGAATGGAAAATGAGCAGCTGGAGGAAGCTTGCTGAATATATAAGTAAGCTGAGGTAAGGATGCTGCTTATTTGGTGGAAGGTAATTAAATGAATGGTGTATGAAGTGAGATGGGATATTGCTTCATAAGTAAAGTAAGTGAGCAGAGGTATGGACCTTCCTTACTGGGCAGGGTGAGTAGGTACGCTGCCCTGATTAGCATTACAAGGATGGCACTTCATAAGTAAGGTAAGAGAGCAGAGGTATGGATGCTGCTTACTGGGGCAGGGTGAGTAGGTATGCTGCCCTGATTAACATTACAAGGATGTTATGCTGTGTTTAGAATCAACTATATTATGATCAGCTGTAACTAATAAAGTTGGTGAACAAAGCTATGCTATGGAAGTTTTAATAAAGGTCGTCAAATGTCATTCGGTATGATGTGTTTATTGAAGTAAACTGGGACAATGAATGCTGTTTGGTTGAAATTGTAATGTCATTCTTAATTAATTAACACATTTTAATGTAGAATAATATACTGTTGTGCAATATACTCCATTTGTTGAAATAACGTCTGTTTTTCAATTTCAACAAATTAATGGTCTTGTTTTTGTGTGCCATTTCTCAAAACGAATGTTCACAGGTTCATATGTAAGCACTAGGCTATCAGACCTTGCAGGCCATTTTAAGCCTAGCCAGTTTCCCTTTTTGTGCTGAAATTAACTAACCCCTTTTGGTTAAAGATTGGCCTTACCTATCCCATGGTCAGTACATATAATTTCACTATTGCATAAAATATTGGTGTTGTCCTTTTGTGATTACTTTAGAATGCTTGCACAGAATGGCTTCCTTTATATATGAGCAATTTTAGGTTGTAGCAATGATTGAAATGATGCAGTGCAGTTTTAAAAAACAGTAGTTGCAAGGGTTAGAGAAGTATGTATAATCAGGTGTATATTACAACTTCAAACTAAAACAAGTTTGAACATTGTAATATCGAACCCTATAGTCCAAAAATGGAAAATATCAAAGCCACAGCACATTGACTTTTTTCCCAGGGAAAAAAATTGGTGGTCCCTTTTTGGGACTTTGCTATTTCCCCCACTCTGGTGCGATCTCGGGATGGTATATTTAAGTAGGGGGTGTGTGGGGGGCAAAGCCCCCCACATTAGTTTAAGTTTAAGGTTAAGTTTTTTTTTTTTTTGTCATGGAACAGCGATTTATTTCCCTGGGAAAAAATTGCTGTTCTGTGTTTTCGGTTTTGTTGGGTTTCGGACATTAGGGCTCGATATTACAACGATCGAACTTTTGTAAGTTTGACATTGTGATATAGACCCTGTATAATCAGTATTTGTTACCTTTCAGTAGCTGAAATTGTTATACAGCAGTATGAATCTTTTAGCAGTATTATTAGTATGTACTGTCTGTAGGATGGCATGACTGTGTTTGATGTGATTGGTCCATATATATTCCATATTTAAAATGTTAGTATTTACTGTGTAGGAATTGTTCTCAACTAGCTAATGTGCTAATACCATGGTGAAAGTAATGGATATTAAATTGCAGTACTTGCATAATTTTTTTTCTTTTGTGGTTGCAATGTATCTTATGAAGAAGCTTGTGCCCCTGGAGTTGTTGGGCAGCGATGCAATCTGCTTCCATCACAGAAAGGAAAACTGCTGCTATTAGCGGATGGTTACGTACCACCTGCAGAAGCTGAAGGATACAAGACAGTATTGGTGTTGCTGCTTGGAAGCATGTGAAAACTGTCATGGGAAATGTGTACCAGGAGATGATATAAATGGGCAGAAGCTTATAAAAATGTAAGGTCACCATTATCCCCCTAATTATTTACATAAAGAAGTAGCAGGACTGAAACATAAACTATGAAAAAGAGCAATGAATCCAACAGAGGGGCCATGTAAGTCAGTTAGTGTGTTGCTAGTTAGCAGTTCCAGTGAGGTAGTCGCACGAATGCCTTGAAGCAAACTGTACAAATAGTTAGAAGTCGTCAGCATTATGTATCTTTAGTGGTACTGAATGATTTGACAGCACTTTCTGCAGAGAATATTTTTTTTATGTATGTATGTATTTATTTGTTTATTTATTTATTGCCATTTGATTACCAGAAAAGTCTGACTGGGTAGGAGACTATTTTCAGTGGAGGCCTGGGGAGAAAAGCCACAAAGTAAATATTTTAAGAACAATAATTTTACAGTCTTTAAAGTTAATAGAAAAACAAATAGAGTTTAAATAATTATGTCAAATTAGACACAATATGAAAACATTGGTTAAGAATAGATACAAGTTATATGATAATGATTTAATAGCTGGAAAACTTTACCCTTAAATAGTGGATCATTTATTAATCACAAATAGCAGAAGCACTAGATTGATGTTGTTTCATTAGTCTTCTTCTACAGTTGTTGACAATATAAATGTGATGTGTCAGTCATGTAACGTTCTTGTAGATGTCACATTTCCACTGAAAACAGGGCAGTTTAGGCAAGTATTCACTGTACGTGGTGTCATTTGTGATAAAACTGAATGTAAAGTTATCCCATTGTTGTGTGATCTACTGCCTTCAGACTAGAAAGTGTTTATGATTCAGTCTGGAATGCTGTGCATGAGTTGTGGGACTCAATGAATACTGTTTTGTGTCTTTCTGTTGTTCTACGCTGTTTTGAGAAGAGATCTATTAGTAGCATAAGGCAACATTTACCCAACAGTAGCAAAGGGCTGTTGGTTCCATTTCTGTCAGATTGTTTGGAGACAAAATGAGAACATCTCCCTTACAGCACTGCTCAACACTGACACTAAGTCTGTATTGCTCTGTAAGCAGTTACATGCTCTGACTTTTGTGGATGTTGAGCATGTCTTTGAAATGTTCAAGGCCATAAGGAATGGCATATCAGACAATGTGCAAATGTTTTTTTTTTAATTTCTTTGTTAATAACTATATCAGTGGCAGGCCTTGTAGATACAGAACAAGAAATGCTAATGCAGAAAGACTTGCATCATTATTCGATATAAAATTCTAGAACCACTCTGACATCTGTGAAATGGGTTGACACAGGCAACTAACATCTCTTTTAGGAAGGAAACTTGTTTAGCTGAGTTGCTAAGAGTTATAAAGTCAAGCAAACCCATGTGGATGATGTGAGGCATAGAATCAATGCTTGTTTTCCATCTTTACCCAAGTATAGAAGAGCACAAGATAAGGAAGGGAACTTCCTTCTATTACTGGGGAAAACAAAAAAAACACCTTTGCTCCTAAGGTTAATAATAGCAGCACAGGACAGTGGAATATGTACACATTGATTTACAAGTCCATGGAATATATGGGCGAAACAGACAACTATAGGTTTTGTAAAAAGGAACTCGAAACAGTCACACACTTTCTTGGTGTGTGTGATATTCTATTTGCAAACAGCCAGCCCACTGAAAAGCACAACAATGTGGCAAGATTGTTGCATTAGGGATTGTACGAACACTACAATATAGAAATAGCTGAAAATCATTAGAAACATGAACTATGAAGCATTATAGAGAATGATGAAGTGTACATCACATGGGATCACCCATTACCAACAATTCAAAACAACAGATGCAAGAAAAACATATACAGTAGTCCATTTAAAATAGACAAAATTAGCATTGATCATTGAAATTACTACACCTAGAAATTACAGTGTCTCATATACAGAGAGAAACAGAGTCATAAAATATTATGATCTGTAGTCAGAAACAAGAGTTGTTGTGTCTTACAGCTTTTCCCAGTTAGGGGTCGCCACAGCAGAACTCTGGTCCGCTAATGATTGGCAGTAGATTTTTACATGCTGGCTTGCCGGGCCTAACGCACAACCTTCAACGAAGGAACGTCCATTCACGCATGTCGCCACACAGAATACGCTCTAACTGAGAATCGAACAGGCAAATGTGGAAAAAAATACACAAAGACAGTTCCAACAGCAGTAGGAGCAATGGGTCTCAGAAAATGTACAGTCAAATTTAGATATGCTGCCAGCACCTTCACTCTATGTAATTCATGAGTTAATTCACTTCCTATAACTAAGAAAACTATACACAAAACAAATCCTGCTACTTGAAGTAATTTAGGACATCATGTGCACTGCTTCTCGATTTGACAGGACCTTGCTGCTCTATCTTCAATTTCCTTAAAGTCTTCCAAAATATGCGTTCACCTCTACCTTGTACACATGTAGTCTAACTAATCCTATATCCTACATACTTCACTTACCTTTCACAATATGTAGGTGATGTGCTTAAACACTTTCAGTGACCTATGCTACTTAAAATATATTAAACAGAAAAACAGAATTCACTGAAATTACTACACTGCAGCTCTTTTAACTAACAACAGTAAGCAAATGTTACAATGTCACATTCTACAGCACGTCCGCCAAAATAATGAATCACCATTTAAAAACAAAAAAGGTGCATCTTGGTGATATTACACTTCTCAACTTTAAGTACAGCAGCTAACTATATACAAGCAAACATCAAAATTAAAAAGGAAGAACTCAAATTAAGTACTGAAAATGTCCTTTTTTAGTGTTCCAGGGCATTCAACATTTTAAATTTCAACACAACAGCTATGGCAATACAACTTTCAGTGTACATTTCATCAGTATTCGAATAGTAAATCATGTGATATTTCACTATATTATATGTACTTTGTCAAAATATGAACCATGAAAATGTCAAAAGGGTTCTAAGTATGCAATATCAATTTATTACTTGCTTGATAATTATGATAAGAACAAATTCATACACAAATTTGCCCAATTAAAAAAAATCTCACTTCAGAATACAATCTCAGAACAAAATAAGACATAAAATAATTTCATACTGATTCATTGTCGAAGTAAGTATGAAAAATCACTAGGTGTATGTACCACATGAATTTGTATAGCAAGCTTGATTCCAGACACCTGTCTTTAGTACAGTTAATTCTTGGTTCTTATTCTCTGAGCACTGCGTAGGACTCATTCCCTCTGAGCACACCTGGGTCCTTGACACCCACAGCGGTGAGCTAATCATAACTCATGCTGACATCTAATAGGGAAGAATCCGCTTAGTTCTTTCTAAAAAGAAATTGTGCTGCAAGGTGCTGTCCATATCAATTATGTTTTGCTTGATTTTCTCAAAAAATATTAAGAATCATTTACTGGAAACAGAAATAAAATTCTGGCATATAAAAGCTAAGTAAAAAAATTAAGAATGTTATTTAATTGAACGGAGAAGGTAGCTGTTGTATTCCTTAAACTGTTTTGAAATTATAAGAAGCAAAATTGTACGAATAGAGGTTATTTTCTCAGCTTTGAGGTTTTATATTTCTGGTGACTCAGAAACCGCAGACAGACACCTGGTAGAGCATTGAAGAGGTTTGAGTCAAAGTGTAAGACAGCTCATTCATTATGCATAGGCACATGCCTTGGAAGAATAATTTATCGCTGGAATAAATATTATAGCTTTATTTCTTATAAAAAGGTGCAACTGCATCTGAACCACCAGTGCAGAATTAAAGGGAACTGTGCCCATAAAGTGACTTGCATCATGCTTGCTACAATACTGCATTTCATTTATGTTTGCTCTTACTACCTTATCAGATTTATTTTAAAAATCATCAAACAATTCTCAAGTAAATTCTTTCACATTCAGATGGCCACTGCACCTAACAAAACTACAGTTCACTGATGGCTAGAAAAAGACTGGCAACTTAGTCACAGATATTTTTGATACAGAAATAAAAACTCAAGATCCAGGAGAGCAAGTACATTTTTAGTACCAATACCTACATCAAATGGTTGGTAACTTGAAGAACAAGACACATTTGCTCCCTGGCAAAAAATAAGTTACAGTAACATTCCTGCTTCTTTTAAAGCAGACTTCCCTCAATATTTAACTTACGAAAGACGTATTTATTTATGAAAGGTCTCAGAGGTCATTACAAATTAAAACATATATACTGTGATAGAACTAACCTAGGCGAATCAAAATTAAATGAATATCTAATCTGTATAGGCAGTTAAAACTCTTTACTCAGTTTTAGTGCAAAAGATATCTACTATAAAAGTTTTGTTATCATGTTCGACAATGACATTTTTGTTCTTTTACTATAACTCTTCACTAATGTACCACCAAAAATAAACGTAATGATCAGCCCAACATTGCTTGTTAAAAACCAGAATGTATATTCCTACAACTCCTAGGGCATTTAATGAGCTAAAACTGAGTTAGCATGCTTTTAACAAATGTTTAGTTGATCTTCATAAATTTTGCATAACCCTTGACTCCAAGTATAAGGAGTAAATGTGCTTGATAAAGATTTGTGAACATTTTTCCCTCACAAAGTATTTTTTATTACTGCATCTAAAAGAAGGTGAATATTGTATAGGCTGTGGCTGGATAAATGTTAAACGCATTAAGAAATTCCCTCAATTACTACACAATCTGTTTGGCATTATCTGAGCACTAAAACCAGCCATCTTACATTAAGAGAGCCCCCCTGCACCCTTGTGGCAGAAGAATGCAGCAAAGGGCCCATCTGAGTTGGAGATTGTTGTTGTTAAGTCAGTACTGAGCATTTCCATTGGGCAGCTTGTTTGAAAATTGCTTAACTTGTTTTAAAAAAAGGTTCTCACAGTTGCTACATAAGCCCCACATTTGCATGGGTTTGCACCTGTTTTAACACAGCTCCACTGAGATTGGTGACCAGCCACATGCTCTACTATCTTCATCTGAGCAATCCGAGGCATCTGTTTGTGAGTAGTGCACCTTAGTGCACATTCGTGCAGCACTGTGCAGCGGAGGTAACCATTGGCAGTTATAGATGCAAAAGGTAGAGCAAATTTATTTTCCCTTAGAAACTGCCCATACTCCAACTGAGAAGTCCCATAAATTGCTCTTAGCTGCTTGGAGAGCACCTCAGCTGGACTTTCTACAGCATTTGCTACTTTAACTGAAATCTCCTAATCCCTAATAGTCTCTTACCCCTTAAGAGCCCCAGTAGTATAGACCCAGCATTAAGCCCCCGATTAAACTACATTCTTCCTCATTAAAGCAAGCAGATTTATACCTAGTATTAAGAAATATCAGTTCTCTTCCATTTCTCCTGCCAGCCTGATTGACATGGGAATCCTGAGGCAGTGTTGCAATTGCCTCATGTACACTGACAACCCACTGCTCCTAAACCATTCAAGCTCAATTTGTGAGAGATGCAATTACACTAAAAATTTGGAATCCTTGCTTTCTCATTCACAGAACAGTGACACTAAATGGGTTGTCAGACCTTATACTAAACCTCCTGCACAAACCATGCTCTCAACACATAAACCATCATAGGAGGAGGTACTTACTAGAAATTTACCTAAACATCAGAGACCTCTGAAACACAAACATAGTATGCCTAATGCAATACCTACAACACTCAGTACACATAAAACCACAAGCACATGCGTCTCACCAAATAAGCCCCTAAGGCAAAGCAAATCTAAACCAAATTTTTGGTCATAGGTGACTCTATAGTGAGACATACATATGTCCCACTCACCACAATGGACAAGGAGAAGGTCATGGTCAGCTGTTTGTCAGGTGCCTTGATCTGCCAGATTTCACACACACACACACACACACACACACACACACACACACACACACACACACACACACACACACACACACACACACACACACACACACACACACACACACACACACACACACACACACACAAACACACACATGTCTCTCCACTACAAGTGCCATTATGACTCTATCATAGTTCATGTTGGTGTGAATGACTTGAGACATACCTCACTGGACTATATGAAGAGAGACATGACTGAGCTCTCTGAAAATGTGTCTCAGGCAGGTACATCCCTAGCCTTGAGAAACAAACTTCACCAAAGATGATACCACAATATAAACAAAAAATGATTGACTTCAACAATTGGCTTAGTTTTTGGTGTCATTCAAAGCAGATACAGTACATGTCAACCTGGGATGACATGGTAGATGGACCACACTGCTTTGCCAGAGATGGTCTTCATCTGTCACCTCTGGGATTTCTGTTACTGGCTAAGTCTCTTGCCTCCCCCATAGTGCCTTTCTTGGGCAATGTCACAACAACAAAATTCCTGACATAAAAATATCTTCAAGAAGCAACCTCAAGGTTATGTTGCTAAACGCTAGGAGTCTAAACCTAAAACTGCACTCACTGGAAGCAGTTATCTCCTTAGAAGATGCTGGCATCTGTGCACTCACAGAGACTTAGTTAAAGGTTATGGAAAGCACCCCGGCCATACCAGGTTATAATGTCTTCCACACATTCAGAATACAAACTGATAGTGCGAGAACTAAAGGAGATGGAGTATCAATATTCATCAAAGATAAATATACCTCTAGATTGGATAAACAAAACGATTCACTTGAACTAATCCAAGTCCAATTGACTATAGGTAAGACACCTGTCCAAGTTATGGCCAGTTATAGGGCCCCCTCCATGAACCAGGATACCCATACTGCATACTTAGATCTAATTGAATCACTCAAGATACAACCAAACACCCTGGTTTTAGGTGACTTTAACTACCCATCCACAGATTGGGTAAATTATACATGTACTAACATACTTGCCCAAAAGTTCTTGGACTCCGTCAACTCCAATGCCTGGACCAGTTGGTTGACACCGCCACAAAGGGCCCAAACATTCTGAATCTGGTGTTCACTAACATGGGTAATCATTGCATCACCCCATGTATGCGGCCCCACCTATTGAGGTCTGATCATAAATCAGGCTCATTAGAAGTAACACCCCATTAGCAGCAACTAGACTAAAAAAACTTCTCCAAAGCCAGTTACAACCTAATATGTGATGGCATTAATAGCTTCATAGCCCCATATCCTCATTGATGACATGGGCACCTATACTGGAATTTACACCAATGCCTTATATAAGCATCTATACAAATATATTGATTCAGCCATACCTGATAGGATCAAAACAAGATCCTCAAGAAAGAACAAGCCTGCCTGGTAGACATCCACCATTAACAGGTTATACAATAAGAGAAAGAAATTGCTGTCCATGAGCAGGAAGGAATAGTCTCTGAACTGGAAGCATTCCCTCCTCAGCTTAAACAAGAAAATAAGACATATTGTAAGGCATTAAAAAGCTAACTATGAATCCAAATTAGCCTCCTTTGCTAAGGATATCCATAAGGTCTTCTTTAGTGACATCAGAAACTTTAAAGGAAAAACCCAGATCTGCACATAACTGGTTGTTAATGGCACCACATATACTGAACCCACAGAAATAGCCAACCTGCTAGCTTACAGGTTCAGTGAAAACTTCTCCACCCTGTCTCTACCACATATCCCCCAAAGTATCCCTACTAACTGCCCTCCACTTAGTATTTCCAAGGAGCAGGTTGAAAACGCTATCTCCAAAGCCAAAAACACAGCCTCTATGGGATCTGATAATATCTCAGGCTGCATTTTGAATGGATTAAAACAGGAACTAGCTGCACCATTGGGTACTTTTTTTAAGCACTGTCTAAGTACTAGTTTTTGTATCTGTTGAATGGAAAACATCAGCTACCATCCTTTTGCATAAAGGGGATGCCTCCATAGACCCTGGGAACTGTAGACCCATATGGCTAACCAGCCTAATCTGCAAGGCTATGGAAAGAATAATCCTGGAACTTATCAACAAAGATATAGGAGACCTGCAAATGCTTGACCTGACACAGTTTGGCATTGTTAAAGGAAGATCCTGCATGTTGAACTTGGTAGACTTCTTTGAGATAGTCACTAAAGCTCAGGATGAAGGCACATTCATGTATACGGCCTACTTGGACCTGACCAAGGCCATTGACACTATTACCCACTCAGGCATGAATCAGAAACTGAACTGGCTGGAGATCAACCTGTATGTTGTCAGGTGCATTGCAACCTGGCTCACCGATGGAACACAGACAGTAAAAAGAGGTGATTACTTTCACCAGCAGACCTGTAACTAGTGGTGTTCCACAGAGCTCAGAGCTGGGGCCCATATTGTTTGGAATCTACTTCTCAGATGTACAGGCTAAAACAAAAGGCCTATGGGTGACAAAGTTTGCAGATGATTGTAAACCGGGTGCAGTAATCCTGTCCCCAAATGATGTCAACATCCTACAAGAGGGACTTACACAGACAAATGACTGGTGCCAAAGTCATGGGCAAACTCAATGCAAATAATGCATTATCATCCCCCTAAGCAAGGGTGACATCCCTGCAGATTACCACATTAATAACAACACCCTAAATATGCAGTCAGTTGTAAGAGAGTTGGGCACATATGTTGACAGCAACCTTTACTTTGACCACCATGTCTCCACAGTGGTAAGAAAGGGTTTCTACATTGCCCACTTCATAAGTAAGGGCATTGCATCCAGAACAAAAGAGGTCATGACATCCCTGTACTTCTCACTTATCAAGCCAATAACAGAGTAGAAAGCTACCTTTGGCATGTACCTTGCCAGGCACCTGCAGCAACTCGAAAGACCACAAAGTTTTCTTAAAAGAAAATTCAGGGTCTTCAATATATGTCATACATTGACAGACTGAAATCACTGTAACTATACTCTGTGTCTTACAGACTACTCAGAGGTGACCTCTGCCTTGCATATAAAGCAATCTCAGGTTCTCCTCTAATGGAAATTCTTCACATTCATAAATTAAATGGTATAAGATGCACTCACTCTAGGGAATTCAACCTAGTATATGACATAAACAGGACTTGCCGGTTAGACAGATATGTCTCACAGAGGTTGCCTCTCCTGTGGAACAAATTTCCATTTCAGGTAAAGCAGAGCCACTTGCTAACCCTATTTAAGCATAATTTGGATGATTGGATGGGAAACCATGAATTCACCCTAGGAGTTTCACCCGTGTCCCTCTTGGACAGGGGCAATAGTTGTTGACTTGGCTAGGCTTGCAAGAGCCCTAGGGCCATTAGCCTAGTAACCTCCTATGATCTTATGATCCTATGAATACTCCAGGAATCCAGCCTATGTTCTATAATCTTTTGCAGCTGGTTGATGTAAATCCTGCATGGTACTGAATTACGCTAAGAAGTCATTTACATTCTAAAGAATTGTTCACTTAAGCTGTCTAAACAATCAAGCCTGGATGCAGTTTAAACAACTGTTCTGTCAGGCACCATAACAGCTTGTGCAATCAATGTAGCACAGGTTTCAGAAAAAAATTCTCAGCAATGCCTCTGAGGAGAGCAGTGTCAGATAGGGATTTGACCCAAATACTGCATTATTCACTTGGGTTGAGTCCCACTTATGCCCTTGCACATGGTAAACTGTGATAATAGACTGTAGACATTCTAGCTTGTGAAGTGTAAGTTAAGACAAGCATTATATCTGAGTGTTTTGTCAAATCATCCCTTAATGTTATGCGATATTGCATTTGAAAATAGTGTGGTAGGTTCAATGGAGATGAGATGGGTTGAAAATATTAAATAGATACCTTAAACTTTTATTTTTTATTTCTTTAGATATTTCTTTTAGACAGTCTGTGGTTATAGCCACAGATGGGAGGTAATAATTCATATGTTCTTTGAAGCTAAACATGCACACAAAAACTAAATAGCGGTATGCACATCCCAGTAACCACTCACATAAGGTTTCAATATCTACCTGTCTGTCTGTCTCTTCATCTATCTATCCAACTATATATCTGTGATGTCCCTCCTCTGGGCCAGTATTCAAGGAGTCTCAGTCCTCACTACTGACACAGGTAAGGGATGTTTACTTGAACAAAAGTAGATGCACAAAGTATTTTCAAATGCTGGTCACAGCACCAAGCATAATTTCTCTTAAGAGCACACAGGGAGCACACTCAGTCCTGGGTTTGGGTTTCCCTCTCTCTATCCAGGCCCCAAATAAAACTCCCCACTGACGCAGCTGTAGAGTTGAGTTCTCAGTCAAGTATCCTAACCTAAGTCCTCCACCACCCTGTCTGTGAAACCAGTGCTCTGGTGTCCCTGCTCATAGTAGCTGACAAACACACTCTTTGAGATTTGATTTTACACACACACACACACACACACACACACACACACACACACACACACACACACACACACTCACACACACACACCTGGGAAAGCCTGGCACGAATTGACCAGCTATGCCCCCTTTGCCCAGACTATAATGTAGATACTGCCACCACAATGCTACAAAGCTAGCTATACTAAGGCTCTTAACAGGGTACAACATTATACTGAGTAAACTTAATACTAATACAAATGTTAGTGTTTGACTAATGCAACAAGGCATTCAAGAGTGGTCACAGTGTCACCAAATTAATATAAGTACTCTCAAGGGTTAAAATATTCTCTAAAAGACCATCCACAATGAAAAGTTTAAAAATATTTAATAATACATAATAAAAGAATGAGAAAATACTACATATCTATTTACAATAAACAGAATTTCAATCACAGGAAATATTAAAAATATCTCCGATGGATAGAGTCACGCAGGTACAGATAAACAGGACTTAACTAATCTCACTATATTTTCCTGACTAATCTAAAGAATCACTGTTCCCTGGCTACATATTAAAGCAAGGCAAAATGAAGTGGGTGAGTGGTCTAGTCAGTTCTAAAACAAAGTGACTTAGACTTCTGTCTCATCTGGTGTTAAAACATCATTTCAGTGCAAGATATCTACTTCTCAGATGTACAGGCTAAAACAAAAGGCCTGTGGGTGACAAAGTTTGCAGCTGATTGTACACCGGGTGCAGTAATCCTGTCCCCAAATGATGCCAACATCCTACAAGAGTTACTTACATAGAAAAATGACTGGTGCCAAAGTCATGGGCAAACTCAATGCAAAAAAAATGCATTATCATCCCCTTAAGTAAGGGTGACATCCCTGCAGATTACCACATTAATAACGACACCCTAAACATGCAATCAGTGGTAAGAGAGTTGGGCACATAGGTTGACAGCAATCTTTCCTTTACCACCATGTCTCCACAGTGGTAAGAAAGAGTTTCTACATTGCCCACTTCATAAGTAAGGGCATTGCATCCAGAACAAAAGCCGTTATGACCCCCTGTACTTTTCACTTAACAAGACAATAACAGAGTACAATGCTACCTTTGGTATGTACCTTGACAGACACCTGCAGCAACTGGAAAAACCACAAAGGTTTCTTACAAAGAAAATTCAGGGTCTTCAACATATGTCATACATTGACAGACTGAAATTTATTTATTTATTTATTTTATTTTACATTTGTTGACCGAGCTAGTCTAACTGGATATATGTCCATTTTCAGTAGAGGCCCAGGGAGAAAAGCTCCAAGCATAGGCAGTGACATATCATATATTACATAGAAATAACAAACAGAAATATAAAATTTAATTTTTTTTTTTTTTTTACATATGTACAGACATTATAATTTATATCTAGTACAGTGGAGAATAGCATATTTAGAGTAAGAATGCTATTATAAAGTACTAAGAAGGAAATCTTGTTAAATACTAGTTAGAGGCAAGGTTACTGGTTAACCCAGGTAAACATAATAGAACAACAGAGCAGAAAAGTCTAGGGAGAGTGGGGATTTAGATATTAGTCAGGGTTAGAGCAGGGACATAGCCAGTGTGTAGTAAGGTATTCTTTAAGGTATTTTTTGAAAAGCAGTGTGGAAGAAAGAGATGTGAGTTCCCTTGGAAGCAGGTTACAGGTTTTTCCCACTGTGTTAGTGAATAGTGAGTCTCCTGCCTGGTTGTTTGATTTAATAGTGAAAACTAGAATCTTATTAGCTGAGCGTAGTGTTGGCAGATTTTTATATGGGGTAATCAGATTAGTGAGGATTGGGGTATTCTTAGGGTGGTAAAGGATCTTTTGGGTGATGGTGTATTGTTGATAAAGTAGGTGGTTCTGCAGTTCTAACCATCCTAGTTGTTTGAGGTTGAGACAGTGGTGGGTTCCGAAAGGGGTACCAGTGGCAAATCTGGCAATGTTGTTATAGCTTGTTGCAAGTTTGCTAAGGTTGCTTTTAGATAGATTGGTATAAATGGCAGAAGCATAGAACAGGGTAGAGATAAGGTGGGTCTGGGCAATAGTAGTTCTAGCTTCTGGTGTAAGGAAGGGTTTGATTCTATAAAGGGAGCCTAATTTTCTGTTGACAGATTTTATACTAGTATTAATATGATCATCATCATATCTAAGGTTGTGGTCTATTGTAATTCCTAGGAGTCGGGTTGTAGTGTCTGGAGTTATGATAGTTCATTGCTGGAGGTTACTGTGAAGTGAAATTGAGGAGACGTTTGAGTAGGAGAAAAAGCAATAATTTTGTTTTTTGGGTTTAAGAAGGAGGCAATGTTGCATGAAGCAGTTTCCAACAAAATTAAATACTGTTTGGGTGAGGGTATGGAGAGAGGTTAGGGACTTAGCTGAACATATTAAAGTAGAATCATCTGCATATTGTATACAGGTGGCTTGTGGAATTTTGATATTTAAATCATTAATAAAAACTGAGAAGAGAAGAGGGCCTAAAATAGAGCCCTGAGGTACTCCAATGTTAACAGGGAGGTGCAGAGAAATCACTGTCAATATACTCTGCATCTTAGAGACAACTCAGAGGTGACCTCTGCCTTGCATATAAAGCAGTCTCAGGTCCTCATCTAATGGAAATTCTGCACATTCATAAATCAAATGGTATAAGATGCACTCACTCTAGGGAATTCAGCCTAGTATGTGACATAAACAGGACCTGCTGGTTAGACAAATATGTCTTACAGAGGTTGCCTCTCCTCTGGAACAAACCTCCATTTCAGGTAAAGCAGAGCCCCCTTGCTGACCCTATTTAAGCATAATTTGGATGATTGGATGGGAAACCACAAATTCACCATAGGAGTTTCACCTGTGCCCCTCTTGGACAGGGGAAATAGTTGTTGACTTGACTAGGCTTGCAAGAGCCCTAGGGCCATTAGCCTAGTAACCTCCTATGATCTTATGATCCTATGAATACTCCAGGAATCCAGCCTATAACCTTTTGCAGCTGGTTGATGTAAATCCTGCAAGGTGCTGAATTACACTAAGAAGTCATTTACATTCTAAAGAATTGTTCACTTAAGCTGTCTAAACAACCAAGCCTGGATGCAGTTTAAACAACTGTTCTGTCAGGCACCATAACATCTTGTGCAATCAATGTAGTACAGGCTTCAGAAAAAAATTCTCAGCAATGCCTCTGAGGAGAGCAGTTTCATAGGTTCATAGGTTCATACTAGGCTATCTGCCCTAGGGCATTTATAAGCCTAGCCAGAGTGTGTTTGGCTTTCGCCACCCATTTTAAATTAATTTTGCTATGCCCTTTTTCAAGGTTAGTATACTGTGCCTCTTCTTACAGTGACAAAGAAGTGATACCCGGGGTAAACCTACGATCTCCCATCCACTCATCAAGATTCCTCTTGAAGACAGTCAATGAGGGACTCTGCCTAACCTGGACTGGGATTTTATTCCAGAGTGAAGGGAGCCTCTGGGTTATGAATCTGTCCCTCCAGCATGTCCTATTTATTTCAGTGCTGAGGTTCAAGTCTCTCGAGCGCGTAGCTCGATGTCATTTGGATTTTCTGAGGTGCAGCATGTCCATTAATTCCTGGATGGACATGGCTTTATACATCAGGCACAGATCGCCTCTGAGCAGGCGGTATGCCACTGAGTAGAGCTGGAGTTTCTTTAACCGGGCAGCATATGGCATCTGTTTGAGCCCTTTGATCCTCTTGGTGAGGTACTTTTGGGGTCTTTCCAGTTGCTGCAGGTGTCTGGTAAGGTACATCCCAAAAGGGGCATTGTACTCAATTATGGGCCTGATGAGGGATGAGTAAAGAGGCACGATGACCTCCCCTGATCTAGATGTAAATCCCTTCATGATTAGGTGGGCTATATAAAATGTTTTTCTAACCACTTTGGCCACGTGGTTGTCAAATGAGAGATTGCTATCAACTTGGGTCCCCAGGTCCCTAATTACTTCTTCTGTACTTAATGGATTACCACCTATGTGGCAATTTGTGGGCACTTTGTTTTTGCCAAAGGGGATGACTATACACTTTTTGGCGTTTAGCTTGAGGCCATGGCTCTGGCACCAGTTGTCTGTTTCTATGAGGCCCTTTTGGAGGATGCTTGTGTCAGCTGGAGTGTCGATTATGGCACCCAGTTTACAGTCATCTGCAAACTTGGTCAGCCACAGTCCTTCCGTGTTGGCCTGTACCTCCGAGAAATATATACCGAGCAAGAGAGGTCCCAGGACTGAGCCTTGTGGGATGCCACTTGTAACTGGTTTGGAGTCTGACATGGCTCCAGCAATTTTAACCATGTGGGTTCTGTCCTTGAGCCAGTTTGTAACCCATCTAGTGACATAGGGGTTTATATTTAAGCTGGTGAGCTTATCTATAATGCCTGAGTGGGGTATTGTATCGAAGGCTTTTGCGAGGTCCAGGTAGGCTGTGTGGACCACCTTCCCCTCGTCAATGGCCTTGGTGACTGTTTCAAAGAAATCAACCAGGTTTAAGAGGCAGGATCTGCCCTTAACAAAGCCGAACTGGGTAGGTTCCAGTGTCTGTAGGTCCCCAATATCTTTATTTATGAGGTCCATGATGATCCTTTCCATAGCTTTGCAGACCAAGCTAGTCAGGCTTATGGGGTGATATCTTCCATGATCCATTGAGGCACCACCTTTGTGGAGAGGGACCACTGTTGCTGTACACCACTCTTTGGGTACATATCCTGTAGTAAGGCTGAGACTGAACAGTAGTTTTATGTTTGGGTTTAGCTCTTCTTGGAGTTCATGTAGGACGCAGCCCGGGACACTGTCCGGTCCCATTGATGCTGTGTTTTTTGCTTTGGAGAGGGCAGCTCTTACCTGAGCATCTGAGATGTCAGGGGGGCAGCACTCTGCTGGGATAGATATTTGCCCTTTTGGTGGGGGGCGGGGGAGAAGTTTGCGCTGAACCTGTCAGCTAGGATGTTGGCAATGTCTGTGGGTTCGGTGTATTTTTTGTCATTTTGGACTAATTATGAACATATCTGGGAATTCCCACCCAGGTTCCTAACATAACTAAAGAAAGCCTTGTGATTATCCTTAGTGTCCTTGTGCAATTTTTCTCTCGAAGCTGGCCTTAGACGATTTTATGAGTACCCGTAGTTTTTTGCTAATACTAATCAGAGATGCCTTCCCTTTTTGGGATTTTGCTCTATCATGTAGTAGCTTCCTCCTTCTATTGTATAGTTTGTTTATGGCTGGGGTCCACCAGACAGGACGTCTGCATTTGGAGGACTGGGACTTGGTTTTATTTGGGATTGCATGATCCATGCATTCCTGAAGGTGTTCATAGAATGCGTTTATAAAGGATTCTGCGGTCTGGGCCGTATTTTCCACAGGCCCGGGGGCTTTGAAGGATTCCACCTTGGTTTTGAGGAGTGTGAAATTTGCTTTAGAGAAGTTTTTCACTGTTGTTTTCAGGGCAGGGGGCGGAGTTGGGATGTGAGTATCCAGTGAGATTAGTTTATGGTCTGATCTTACCAATGAGGGTTACACTTTTGGTCTGGAGCATAGAGTCCCCATGTTGGTGATGATCAGGTCCAGTATTTTTTCCCCTCTTGTGGGAGTGGTAGCAAGTTGTTCTATAGCATTTGAGTTTATAAATTCTAGGAACCTTTGGGCTAGGGTGTTGGAGCTAGAGTAACGCTCCCAGTCTATGTTTGGGTAGTTGAAGTCGCCCAATATAATGGTGTTTGGAGAGACCTTCATATTTTCCAGTGTTCTCAGGAAGGGCGAGTGGGGTTCCTGGGTTTATGAGGGTGGTCTGTAGCAGGCTATAAACTGGAAGGCAGTTTTACCCACTGTTAGTTGCACATGGATAGTCTCTGATGCTTCGTGCTGTGCCACCAACCTGGAGGTGTGGGTATCTTTGATGAATATTGATACTCCCCCTCCTTTTGTGGTTCGGTCCAAGTTTTGGGGCTGAAAAGCATGGTATGAGGTATAACCTGGTAGTGCTGGGGTGCTCTTGGGAGCCTTGAACCAGGTTTCTGTTACTGCACAGACATCGATGTTCTCCATGCTAAGAAGAGTTTCGAAAAGTGCATCTTGAGGTTTAGACTTCTGGCGTTTAGTAGCATTACTCTTAGTTTCTTATCCCTTGTGATACCTATGGAGGTGGGTTTGTCTTTTGAGCCTTGCCTAAAAAAGGCACTATGGGGGTAGCAAGAGCCTTTGCCAATATCCGAAAGCCCAGGGGTGACAGGTGCAAGCTGTCCCTAGTGAAGCATCGTGGCTTGTCGAGCATGTCATCCCAGGCTGACAGGCATTGGATCCCCTTTGAATGACACCAATACTTAAGCCAATTGTTGAAATTGATCATCTTGTCTTCATATTGTGGCATCGTTCTTTGTGAGGTTAAGATGCTACACAAGGTCAGGGTCATACTGGCCTGGGCTACATGCTCAGAGAGCTCCTCTATGTCTCTTTTCATGTAGTCCAGGGAGGTACGTCTCAGGTCATTCACACCAGCATGGACAATGACTGAGTCATATTTGTACTTGCCTTGGAGTGACCTAAGTGCTTGTGTTTTGTGGCGGATCCTAGCGCCCAACAGGCAGCTCACCGTGACCTTCTTCTTGTTCAGCCTGATGAGCGGGACGTCAGTGTGCCTGATGATAGAGTCACCTATTACAAGTGTATCAGGTGTGTTGTTTAGCCTTAAGGGCTGTGACTGTTCGGCACACTGGCTTTGCGAGCTATGTGTTGCACGTGTTTTGTTTTGGGGTAGCGGTTGCTTGGGTGTCTGCTTTGGAGGTCTCTACTGCTTAGGCAGATTTTTATTTAGAGCCTCCGAATATGTTTTTGTGTGTTTATGTGTTTGGTTTGCTGTCGTGGTAGGTTTATGTGAGACTGGAATTGTAGTGAGTTTGGTTTCCTTCTCCTCCTGACTGGTTTCGCCAGTACTGAGTTGAGAGAGCTTAGCCTCCAGTATGGCTATATGGTTGCATCTCTCACATGTGTTGGAATTTGTTAGGAGGAAGAGAGGGTTGTCTGTGTACATGAGGCAGTTGTAACATTGCCTCAAGATTCCCAGATTCACTAGCTGGACCAGAGAGAAGATTGACAACTGACCTTTAGACATGCTAGAATAGTATTGGGAATTCCTTTATAATTGAAAAAAAAGGGCTAATGGGGAACAAGGTACTCAAGGGGAGTTTGTGAGGGTGTAGTGCTTTTAATTCAGATAGGGATTTGACTCAAATACTGCATCATTCACTTGGGTTGAGTCCCAGTTATGCCCCTGTATATCCAAACTGTGATATTAGACTGCAGACATTCTAGCTTGTGAAGTGTAAGTTAAGACAAGCATTATAGCTGAGTATTTTGTCAAATCATTACCTAATATTATGCAATAATGCACTTAAAAATAGTGTGGTAGGTTCAATGCAGATGAGATGGGTTGAAAATAATAAACAGACAAGGCTTGTCCAGAGTTGCTCAGTACCACCTTAAACTTTTATCTTTTTATTTTTTTAGATATTTCTTTTAGACAGTCTGTGGTTATAGTCACAGATGGGAGGAAAGAATTCCTATGTTTTGGGAAGTTAAACATGCACACAAAAACTAAATAGCAGTATGCACATCCCAGTAACCACTCACATAAGGTTTCAGCATTTACCTGTCTGTCTGTCTCTCCATCTATCTATCCAACTATATATCTGTGATGCCCCTCCTCTGAGCCAGTAATCAAGGAGTCTCAGTCCTCGTTACTGACATAGGTGAGGGATGTTTACTTGGAAGCAAAATAGATGCACAAAGTATTTTCAGATGCTGGTCACTGCACCAAGCACAATTTCTCTTAAGAGCACACAGGGAGCACACTCAGCCCTTGGTCTAGGTTTCCCTTTCTCTATCCCAGCCCCAGATAAGACTCCCCACAGACACAGCTTTAGAGTTGAGTCCTCAGCTAAATGTTCCTAGCCAAGTACTCCACCACCCTGTCTGTGAAACTGTGAAACCAGCGCTCGGTGTCCTTGCTCCTAGTAGCTGACAAAGACACTCTTTGAGATTTGATTTTAGACACACACACACACACACACACACACACACACACACACACACACACACACACACACACACACACACACCTGGGAATGACTGGCACATATTGACCAGCTATGCCCCCTTTGCCCAGACTATAAGGTAAATACTGCCATCACAGCACTACAAACCTAGCTACTCTAAAGCTCTTACCATGGTACAACATTATACTGAGTAAATTTAATACTAGTACAAATGGTAGTGTTTGACTAATGCAGCAAGGCTTTCAGGAGTGGCCGCAGTGTCACCAAATTAATATAAGTACTCTCAAGGGTTAAAATATTCTCTGAAAGACCAGCCACAATGAAAAGTTTAAATATATTTAATAATATATAATAAAAGAATGTGAAAATACTGCATATCTATTTACAACAAACATTAGAATTTATGTCACAGGAAATATTAAAAATAACTTAGATGGATAGAGTCACGCAGGTACAGAAAAACAGTACTTAACTAATCTCACTATATTTTCCTGACTGATCTAAAGAATTACTATTCCCTGGCTACTTAATAAAGCAAGGCAAAATGAATTGAGTGAATGGTCTTGTCAGTTCTCAAACAGAGTGCCCTGAGACTTCTGTCTCATCTAGTGTTAAAACATCATTTCAGTGCTAGATTAAAAAATGACATCATGTCACTTGACTTTTTTTGTCCGACACTACCCTCTTTACTAGAAACTGAACCAGAATCTTGCACATATTTATTACCATACACACACATAGAGCATTGCTAAGATGTGTTATAGCATCTGGAAGCTATAAAACTATTTCAAAAACTTCCACCCATTCCAGGGTAGCAATTAGTTTACCCCTAAGGACAATACAGTAGGATTCCTAGTCCTGGTTTTCATAGACATTTTGTCTCTGGCTGCAATCAGAACTGTAAGATACAGTCTTTGTAGCCTGAACCAGGTAATTTATTTTCAGACTATTTTTCAAAATTAGCTGGGCTAAGCTTAACCTCTTCTCTTCCAGTATCCTCTGTTACAACATATGCATTGCAACAGTTACAATACAGTCTGACATACAGGTATATTTCTTTTTTAATACAAACAGCTGTGCAAATAAATTTTTCAACAAAAGCATTTGTACAAATCAGCTTGATATGCAAATGACATATAATTCTTTACAAAGCTCCACCTAGCTATGCTGGCAAATGTTATACATCCACTGCCCTACTTCTCCAGGCAGAGCTGGCAGTACCTCGCATCATCACAATATCCATTCATCCATATATAGAAGTACTTATAACATGCAAAACTCCCAAATTTCCAAATGTCAATGTCTGTTTTGTTAACACCTCAATCAACAAGGCAGATGGTTGACAGGTGTGGAATATGGACAATCACATGGTTTGGGAAATATGGCCCTTCCCCTGAGTATTTTGTGATCGCAGTGTTATTATATCTTATTAGCAAAAAATATGGAGGGTGCAGTTCTTACATACAAGGTGCAGGGGGTTTGTTTCTTTTGCATCATTCAAGTTGTTCCTCACAGCATGCACAATAGATTATCAATCTTTTTTTTTCAGTCACTCACAGCTGATGTTTTTAGTTTTGCTCTACTTAACTTTAAGTGTATATATGGCTTACTGTCTAAACATCACACGTTCACAACAGAGAATGTTTCAACATCAAACAAAGAGCATCAAAAATCAAGAACATCGAACAAGAAAGACCTTCATTGTGTGGGATCATTGTACAGTGAGGATTGGGGTTTTTCTCCTTTTGTATATATATATATATATATATATATATATATATATATATATATATATATATATATATAGTATAGATCCGTTTGTATGTTTGTATATATATTTAGTATGGGGTATTGGAAGTTGCAAAAAAACATTTTTTTTTTCTTGTTCAGGTTTTGATGTTCCAGTCTTTTGCAGTTCCCTCCTCCATGTTACAACATTCGCTGTTGTGAACACTCGATGTTTAAATAGGAATCCAGCTGTGTGTGTGTGTGTGTGTGTGTGTGCCTGTGTCCATATATATGTGTGTGTGTGTGTATATATATATATATATATATATATATATATATATATATATATATATATATATATATATATATATATATATATATATATATATATATATATATATATATATATATATATATATATATATATATATATATATATATATATATGTGTATATATATATATATATATATATATATATATATATATATATACACACACACACACACACACACACACACACACACACACACACACACACACACACACACACACCAATGCTTACATGGATTCGGAAGAAGTAGAGTAAAGCTGACTGATTCTGATTCTCTTATACTGTCTATTTATGCTCTGATTATTCCATTAACAGCAACCAATGAACACAACTAATAGCTGCATCGCACCTACTCTACACTGCTTGGGAGTTGATTAGTATGCACATTTACAGTTCATCATACTATATAATATCTGCAACTGACTAGTCTCTGTCATGGACGATGGCCTAATTTACATACAGCATTCTCATGCAGTACCAAATTTACATGACACACAAAAACTGAACAGCAAACATACTGCTAAGTTGCAAACGCTTGTGCTGTAATGTGCACTGACTTTCTGAATCAGAATCTCCTCGAGTACTAAGCCTCTTACATTGATTTGCATTGTATGTAAATGGACTATGAGTACCACCTTTTGTATGAAAACCTAAAGAAGCAGAAGAATCTGGGCATAACCAGAAAGAGATGAACTTAGTTAAATGAGGCAGCAACAGCTTACAAACTAGATGCTGTAAACTACAAATTATCAAAGCTACTGCTACGAAGTGTCAAACAAAACAGAGCAGGAAGAATCCAGCATTGCTAATGGTGATAACCAAACATGGGAAGAAATAACAGAATTAATAAAACAGTTAACATGTTTAAATACTTGTCTCAAAGAGATGCACAGACATATAATTTGGATTGCAAAAGCCAAACAGAACCAAGATAAAATGTAATCTGCCCATGAAATCATCCTGCAGATAACCCATGACCAATTTATAATTTATCTCACTTGTGAAGAGAATCACATTGCCAGCATTTAATGCATCAAGCCCTTGATATTTCACATGTAGCCATTTATGACGAAATAGAACTGGACCAGCTCTAAAACTTAGCCGTATGGAACAGCATCTGAAAAAAGATATCAGGCATAGAAAGTTTTGATCCCAGATATACTGTGAAAGTTCTGGTGTCCTAATAGTAACAGAATTAGGAAAACGAGCAATCACTAAAACCTAATTTATTTTTCAGAACATTGATCAATTAAATCAATGCCTATTTCAAACATCTACAGACAGCGCATCTCTCAATTAACTCTTTTAATTATTTGAAAACTTGGGGTCAGTAAGAAGACAGAAATTAGTCAAAATGCTAAAAAGACCTGCTGCAATTCAGTTATTTTAATCAGTAAAAAGATACAGAGTAGGCAGGGTACTAAAAGAACATGGTGTACTTGAGTACAAAGGCCATACATAAAAATCTGGTCATAGGTATTTTATTTACAACTTTAGAACTTTAGATTGTGGTTGCACATGTTCAAAAATACAATATTCTAAGATAAAAATAAGTTACTAAACTCTGGTAGTGTTAGCAGGTGTTTCTGTTCAGAGCTTTAACAAACCATCTGGAAATTAATACAGAAGACTGAAGCTATGTGTTGTTAATGAGACAAACTGCTTCTTTGCAGTGCAATTCTGAACAAGCCACTTTAACAGAGAATGTCCAGAGGCATTTGGAGTATTATGATTGTTTGTCCAGAGGCATTTGGAGTATTATGATTGTTTCTCAATGGTCTAATGGGCTGAATGCCTACTAATGACGTGAGCTTATTTTTCTAATGTATTTTTCTAAATGCCAGTTAATTTCTGTAAGCAAGATATACTTTCAAATGGCAAGTCAAATGATGGCAATGTGTTTGTTACCCTTCAGTCTCTCGGGTCAACATCTCTAGTCTGGGGGTATATTCTGTCCCTTTCATATTACATGAAATAAAAATCTTATGGATGTGGTGTATTTGTTGACATTTTAATTACTACTGAAATAATTTACTACACTGATTCCACAACTATAGAGAGAAAAAAAAACTGTAGACAGAAATTAAAACTGTGACTCCACAGAACAAACCTCAGAGTACAATGGTTTTAATACACTTACAGTACATCCCCTTATTTATTTATTGACTAACAGCTGAACTTCCTGTGCAGTTGTACTTTTCATGCATTTTTCACTTTTTTCTTCCTATTTTCCCTCTGCCTCCCATTTTTTAGCTCATCAGTAAATAGATTAAGCCAAATATTTCATAACATAAACATCCCTTTTTGAGGGGTGTCTTCTACCCCAGAATAACTACTCTTTCCAAGGATATCAATTCCCAAGTACTTAAGACAATGCTATGTCTCAGTTTTATTCTGCTTAACAGAGTTTTTTTTTTCAGTTCATCAAATGATTAACACTGAAAAGGACACACTGCCTTTTGGTAGCATTTTATTTTTCCTGTTGTTACACATCACTCATTGACCCTAATTAATAATTAACTTCTTACTTTTTTCAAACTATTTCTGGGTGATCTGTCAATAACTAAGAAATCATAATACCGAGCACCATAGCTCTCATCCTTCCATCTCCAAAATTAGGAACACTAGCCCTAAAACTGTGGAACACCTACTAATGGCTTATTAACAACTTCAATCAGGAAGGTCTTAGGATGGTTAATATATGCTGCTTTTACTTATAAAAAAGATCTTTTAATGAATTAATAGGATTCATTTCTATTTACCATGATTATCAGTTAAAAATTCCTAACACTGAATGTGTGACAGACCTATTCAATGTAGAACATCAAGGAACATGAACTATTTAAGACACAAAATGAGGTACGTTCCTTGTAATGAGGTACACTTGAGAGGAATGCCCAGCACATTTAAGCTAACAGTAAACTATGATGCTACAAGTTATCTTACATTCTAAATTATCTAGAAATCATATTATTTAATTTAACTTGAAAAACTACCAGCCATCTTTTTTATGCTGTGAAGTGGTGCAATATATTTTGCTCAGCAGGTAACTTCACAATGGTCTTTAGTCCAAACTAAAGCATAATATTGGCAGTAATTAGTCTTTCAACTTAGCTGAAATTTCATTTTAAAACACTAGTTAATATTGCCAAGTGCAGCAGTTAATATACCAACTTTGGAATCTTTTAATACATATCTTTGCCTCTAATTTGATGAAGAATCACAAACATTCCTTTTATAACTATAAGTACACTGCAACACTTATTTAAGTACCTGATTGTTTATCTGACTAGAGTGTCTGTATATTTTTATATTCCATAAAAATATCTCTCCGTGTTAAGATTCAGAGCAAAGGAATTGCAATTTTAATTGGCTGTTACCATTCTCCTATACAGCATAAGACAAACATTCACATTGTGCTGCACCTAATAGTCTCAAGGTATATATTGCAACAGAACATGGTTGACACGATCATTGTTCATCAGAATTACATGCTATAACTAGTTACAAAATTCAGTGTTAGTTTATACATATTACTCCATAGTAACTCAAATTCAAGTATCTGTTCAGGGCACACCTGGCCAGTGACCACCATTTTATATCAATATAAAATATTCCATTTTCAGACTAGATTTAGGGAACTATTCATAGGTTCATAGGTTCATAGGTTCATACTAGGCTATCTGCCCTAGGGCATTTATAAGCCAAGCTTTCACCACCCATTTTAAATGAATTTTGCTATGCCCTTTTTCGAGGTTAGTATACTGTGCCTCTGTCTAACAGTGACACAGAAGTGATACCCGGGGTAAACCTACTATCTCCCATCCACTCATCAAGATTCCTCTTGAAGAGAGTCAATGAGGGACTCTTCCTAACCTGGACTGGGATTTTATTCCACAGTGAAGGGAGCCTCTGGGTTATGAATGTGTCCCTCCAGCATGTCCCATTTATTTCAGTGCTGAGGTTCAGGACTCTCGAGCTCGTAGCTCGATGGGATTTGGATTTTCTGAGGTGCAGCATGTCCATTAATTCCAGGTTGGAAATGGCTTTATACGTCAGGCACAGATAACCTCTGAACAGGCGGTATGACACTGAGTAGAGCTGGAGTTTCTTTAACCGGGCAGCATATGGCATCTGTTTGAGCCCTTTGATCCTTTTGGCGAGGTACTTTTGGGGTCTTTCCAGTTGCTGCAGGTGTCTGGTAAGGTACATCCCAAAAGGGGCATTGTACTCAATTATGGGCCTGATGAGGGATGAGTAAAGAGGCACGATGACCTCCCCTGATCTAGATGTGAATCCCTTCATGATTAGGTGGGCTATATAAAATGTTTTTCTAACCACTTTGGCCACGTGGTTGTCAAATGAGAGATTGCTATCAACTTGGGTCCCCAGGTCCCTAATTACGTCTTCCTTACTTAATGGATTACCACCTATGTGGTAATTTGTGGGCACTTTGTTTTTGCCAAAGGGGATGACTATACACTTTTTGGCGTTTAGCTTGAGGCCATGGCTCTGGCACCAGTTGTCTGTTTCTATGAGGCCCTTTTGTAGGATGCTTGTGTCAGCTGGAGAGTCGATTATGGCACTCAGTTTGCAGTCATCTGCGAACTTGGTCAGCCACAGTCCTTCCGTGTTAGCCTGTACCTCCGAGAAATATATACCGAACAAGAGAGGTCCCAGGAATGAGCCTTGTGGGATGCCACAGTTAACTGGTTTGGAGTCTGACATGGCTCCAGCAATTCTAACCATGTGGGTTCTGTCCTTGAGCCAGTTTGCAACCCATCTAGTGACATAGGGGTTTATATTTAAGCTGGTGAGCTTATCTATAATGCCCGAGTGGGGTATTGTATCGAAGGCTTTTGCAAGGTACAGTAGGCTGTGTGGACCACCTTCCCCTTGTCAATGGCCTTGGTGACTGTTTCAAAGAAATCAATCAGATTTAAGAGGCAGGATCTGCCCTTAAGAAAGCCGAACTAGGTAGGATCCAGTGTCTGTAGGTCCCCAATATCTTTATTTATGAAGTCCATGATGATCCTTTCCATAGCTTTGCAGACCAAGCTAGTCAGGCTTATGGGGCGATAGTTTCCAGGATCCGTTGAGGCACCACCTTTGTGGAGAGGGACCACTGTTGCTGTACGCCACTCTTTGGGTACATATCCTGTAGTAAGGCTGAGACTGAACAGTAGTTTTATGTTTGGGTTTAGTTCTTCTTGGAGTTCATGTAGGACGCAGCCCAGGACACCGTCTGGTCCCATTGATGCTGTGTTTTTTGCTTTGGAGAGGGCGGCTCTTACCTGAGCATCTGAGATGTCAGGGGGGCAGCACTCTGCTGGGATAGATATTTGCCCTTTTGGTGGGGAAGCGGGGGAGAAGTTTGCACTGAACCTGCCAGCTAGGATGTTGGCAATGTCTGTGGGTTCGGTGTATTTTTTACCATTTTGGACTAATTCTGAGCATATCTGGGAATTACCACCCAGGTTCCTAACATAACTAAAGAAAGCCTTGTGATTATCCTTAGTGTCCTGTGCAATTTTTCTCTCGAAGCTGGCCTTAGACGATTTTATGAGTGCCCGTAGTTTTTTGCTAATACTGATCAGAGATGCCTTCCCTTTTTGGGATTTTGCTCTATCATGTAGTAACTTCCTCCTTCTATTGTATAGTTTGTTTATGGCTGGGGTCCACCAGGCAGGTCACCTAACTTTGGAGGATTGGGTCTTGGTTTTATCTGGGATTGCATGATCCATGCATTCCTGAAGGTGTTCATAGAATGTGTTTATAAAGGATTCTGCAGTCTGGGCCGCATTTTTCACAGGCCCGGGGGCTTTGAAGGATTCCACCTCGGTTTTGAGGAGTGTGAAATTTGCTTTAGAGAAGTTTTCACTGTGGTTTTCTGGGCAGGGGCTGGGGTCGGGATGTGAATATCTAGTGAGATTAGTTTATGGTCTGATCTTACCAGTGAGGGTGCACTTCTGGTCTGGAGCATAGAGTCCCCATGTTGGTGATGATCAGGTCCAGTATGTTTTCCCCTCTTGTGGGAGTGGCAACAAGTTGTTCCATAGCATTTGAGTTTATAAATTCTAGGAACCTTCAGGCTAGGGTGTTGGAGCTATAGTAATGCTCCCATTCTATGGTAGGGTAGTTGAAGTCGCCCAATATAATGGTGTTTGGAGAGACCTTCATATTTTCCAGTGTTCTCCGGAAGGCCGAGTGGGGTTCCTGGGTTTGGGAGGGTGGTCTATAGCAGGCTATAAACTGGAAGGCAGTTTTACCCACTGTTAGTTACACATGGATAGTCTCTGATGCTTCGTGCTGTGCCACCAACCTGGAGGTGTGGGTATCTTTGACGAATATTGATACTCCCCCTCCTTTTGTGGTTCGGTCCAAGTTTTGCGGCTGAAAAAGGGTTTTAATCACTTATTTTATTTTCTCTGTTAGCTTTTTGAACCCCACAGTGTGAAATTGTCTCTTTTAATGAGGTGAAATGGGAGTACTGAGCTACGCAGTCGTACAGCAGGCAAATGAAGGCTGAAGGAATCAAACTCAGGACTAAAGTATCTCAATAATGGCTCGTAACATTAATATGCACAAAGCAAACATGAAAATTGTTTGTGAAGCTGCACCCTCATCTGCTCTGATCATACTGTACTTCAAAAATTAAGGCAGTTTGGGAATAGACTATATTGCACATTCCAACATAGATAACTGGCAGACAGCTGAACCCAGGGAAAGTGAAGGATTCTCTAGGATGGGATGCACCAGGTTTATAGCAAGTTCTGGAAGGTAGTGGGCAAGGGGAAGACTTGGTCCAAAGGGAAGAACACAAAATCCAAACCAAAAATAAGCCAGCACAAATACAGTGGATCCAAATCTTCTTTAATGTTCCAAAACAGAAAAATCAATTCACATGGATCAAACCGGTTTCGGCAAACGCCTTCTTCAGTGATAAAGACAAAAATGTAAAATAACTAAAAAACCTGTGGTTTAAATACAGTGCCATCTTGTGTATAACCATATGATTGAATAAAAAATAGTAAATAATTCAAAAATGCTCAATTAGTCCTGGTGGGAACAACCCACCTAACTTGACTATCCGCTTTTTTCTTTGTTATTAAACATTTCATGTAGAGTGGCTTTATCTTTACTTTTATACCTAATGCAGTCAATTACAGTGAATCTGAAGATCCCAGTAGCATGTTTCAAAATATGTTTGTATAAGGCACTGGATTGCTTTTTATTTTGAATATCACTAAGATGTTCTCCTATTCTAAGCTTTAAAGGCCGTGAAGTCTGACCCACGTAAAATGCCATACATGTACATTTGGCTAAATAGATGACCCAACTAGTATTGCAATTAGCAAAAAATGAAATGTCATAAACAATAGGTGAGTTTTGGCTACTAAAGCTGCCAGTCTTGAATATTCTGGGGCAATAGGTGCAATGTCCACATGGGTTGCACCCCCACCAATTTATGACCAGTAATTGTTCTTTGAATTAAAGAATGGTCTACCTCATTCCATCTTTTGTAGTGACTAAACAATTAACCCAAAGAATGTCCCTTGCGGATAAAGAAGGAGCAGTTGTCATTCAAATATTCCCTAAGTTTGCAATCTGACTGTAGAACATTCCAGTGTTTGGCAATAATATCCATAAAGATCTTGGTGTTCCTGCCATATGTTGTCACTAGCCTCAATTCCTGTTTAGTTTTGGTAGGCCGTTGCTAATATGAGAGAAATTGGCCCATGTCCTGTTGGTTAACAAATCGGCTGGCCCTGCAGATATCACCTACTCTATACCCCTTGTTTTTAAATCTGATTACAAGGTCTTGTCTATACTGGCTTTATAATGATGATTGAGCAGACCATTAGTTGAATTTTAGTTAATTAGACTATTGAATTTCAATTGGGCCTGGTATCACCTTTGGGTGATCTTAAACAAATGTTGTTGCTATACATGCAGTTCACTCCAATCTGTTGGTTTTGTACATGCTTGAGGTGCATCTATATTTTTTACTGTTTGTTGGAATCTGATTCAGGTGTATGTTTATATATATATAACCGGATCTTTAGGTCCCAAGACTGTTTATGCTATCTTGTTCCCTTTTTTTAGACAGGTTACAAAAATGTAGGAGTTGTTGGGATAGGTTATTTGGTGGGTTTTCAGATTTCCCAATCTGGTAGACTTTAACCATCATTGAGGTTTTTTCTATGCCCCAGAACCTTAAGTGAGCCAGCTATACTTTAAGTATATACACTTAACAAAGATTAGTTATTTACTGTCCATTTTGAAACTACAGGTGGTTTAGTTATATGGTGTTAATTTATTATTTATCCAGGATGGGATTACCACTTATGTTGAGTATATTGATATTGCATCAGGTTTAGGATTGGTAAGGTTTTTACTAGAGTTGGCACACATCTTGATAGGTTGGGGATTATTGTGTACCGGTTTTTTGGACTTGGGTACCAGACCTATTGCAGAATAATTTTTTACAGATATTTTTTAGTTTTTTTCTTTTTTGATGCCACCTATGCTTTTTAGGCTAGAGTGGTTCCATAATAAACCATATTTGATATTTTTGGACCTTGGGGCTGTGCACCAATTATTATGCTTATGGTGTGCTGGTTGGAGATTTATTATTCTGGATTTTAGGGACACATGACATGTTATTCACTATTGGGTGATTTTCCAGGTTGATTTGGCTATTTATAGTGTTCCCTTGACAATTGAGAATTGGGGTGAATACCCATTCTATTTGCCACCTATAAAATCCATACTTTATTGGGGTGAATACCTGGACTTGCAACATTGTTGTGAAAAGGACAAATTATATGCAATATTAACTTTTTACACCTTTAGCATAAGTACAGCACCTTAGGCCCTTGGTCAGTTGGATATTCTATAGTTATACCATCACTAATCGGATCATATTTCTTTGAATCAGACTAGCCAATTATGGATCTGGCATCTATCATTACAGGGCTTTCCTCGGACTCTGAGGACCTTGGAATTTTTGGTTTGGGGTTCAGTCATAGGAGCAATAGTTCTGGTATTCATAATCTGGGTCATGAGTGTAAACTAGCTTTTATCAAGCTCACCAAAGAAATGAAACAACTGAGAAGTAATGTGTGGCACCTCAGACTTTTCAGGGCTTACCAACAGAAGAAGATTGTACCAAGGGGGCTGAGAATAAGGCTATGGCTGATGGTATCAAAGCTGGATCAACCACTGTTGGATCAGTGGCTTGAAGTGCAGCAACAAGCCTCTATGGGCTTCGTGAATGCATTAGCAGCCCATTATAAAAGAATGATAGAACAACAAACCAAAGATGTACTTAGCACAAGTGAGGGGTTCCAGAATTACACCATTTTGTCATGCTATAATTCTTGCATTAATCAGCTCAATCAGAATCTTTCTGAGCTGGAAAAAAATTTGAAAGATAAAAAAATCAAAAAGTTCAGTAGAGATGTGGGTGACTATGACAGAGGGAAACCCTTTGAGATTCGCCAGAAGGTCAGATTTCTAACTCCAAATCATACTCCTAAAGGGCCCAGACCAGTCAGGACTAAGTCTGTATTAAAAAAGAGAAACAGAGAATCAGTCACCTCTGGTGATGATTCATCCTCAAACATAGACTGGGAGGATAGCCACATGAGGACGTCTCCAGTTCCCAAGAGGAACAACATTGGGAATAATCTGGAAGGGGGGCTCCCTTTAGGTCTAAATCAAGAAGAAGGGGGGGGGACCTGAATACAAAGGTACCACCGGATTTCAGGGGCATTTTGAAAATCATGACCAAGATTTAAATATCCATTATGATAATGTACATAATATTTCTTCTTTGACACTTACAGAGTTGGATATTAATATTCTCAATAAAGGTTTAAGTTTTGTACCGGGTTTCTGTGTGCCAGAATAGTTCTTTGCACAAGATGTGACCAACTTTTGCCGTATTTTGAATTTAAGATTATATTTTCATGATTCGGGGGAGACCAGCGATGAAAACACTGACTTCAGATCTTTCAAATTTAGGCCATCAACTTTCAAACCACCCATGTCACGTACTGTCTCAGCTTTTCAAAACAATGTACTTAAAGATTTACATCTAAACTTTAGTAAAAATAATATTACTAAAGATAATATCAGTAGGAAGGAACGGCTGTGTATTGATAGACTGAATAAGAACATTGTCATTTTGCCAGCAGATAAGGGAGGGGCAGTTGTCATTCAAGATTGGAGTCAATACCATGCGGACGCACAAAGGCAGTTATCAGATATTAGACATTATATGATTATGCCTCTTGACCCAACATCAAAGTTCAAACATAATATTGATCAGTTTTTGGACTTGGCTGTCGAGGAGGGTATTATCTCCATGAATACTAGTCAACAACTTAAAGTAGACTATCCCAAACAGCAATATTTGTATTATTACCTAAGATCCATGAAGATCCAGTTAAGCCACCAGGCAGACCAATTGTTTCTGGCAGGGGCTCATTGACTGAGCCACTTTCAGAATATCTCACAATACATCTTAAACCTTTGCTCAGATTGGTCCATGGCAGAATTCAAGATACTACTTAGTTTCTAGCCATTATTTCTGAGATACAATTGGAACCTGAATGGCTTCTGTGTACCTTGGATGTCACCACCCTATATACTAGTATTCTCCATTGGGCAGGTTTAGCCACCCTGCAATATTGGTTAGACAGAGCCAGTCTTTTTTATTTTCAACAAAAATGTATTTGGCAGGTTCAAAGCACTGCAATGGGGGCATCATTTGCCCCCATTTATGCAGATCTATTCATGGCCTACGTGGAGGAGCATTTAATTTATGACAACAATCACAATATCTTTTTGAATGAAATTGACATCTGGTGCAGATATCTTGATGACTGTTGGTTGGTGTGGAAGGCTGATGTGGCATTTTTATTAGAATTTGTGGAATATCTCAATCAAAACATGTGGGGTATAGAGTTTAAGATAACTTTTGATAAACATGAAATCACTTTCATGGATGTATTGATTGACGAACTAGTACAGATACATTAGAAGGTGAAGTGTTTAGGAATTTTCCGCAATTCAATACACTTTTACATGCTACCAGCTTCTACCCACAACATGTCATCAGGAATATTCCTAAGTCGCAATTTCTTAGGATTAAGAGAATCTGCTCTAGCCGCTCCACGTAGAGCCAGTATAGACAGGACTTTGTAACCAGATTTAAAAACAGGGGGTATAGAGTAGGTGACATCTGCAGGGCCAGCCAATTTGCTAACCAACAGGACAGGGGCCAATTGCTCTCATATCAGCAACGGCCAACCAAAACTAAACAGGAATTGAGGCTAGTGACAACATATGGAAGGAGCACCAAGATCTTTATGGATATTATTGCCAAACACTGGAATGTTCTAAAGTCAGATAGCAAACTTAGGGAATATTTGAATGACAACTGCTCCTTCTCTTTCTGCAAGGGACATTCTTTGGGATCATTGTTTAGTCACTATAAAAGATGGAATGAGGTAGACCATTCTTTAATTCAAAGAACAGTTACTGGTCATAAATTGGTGGGGTGCAACCCACGTGGACATTGCACCTATTGTCCCAGAATATTCAAGACGGACAGCTTTAGTAGCCAAAACTCACCTATTTATGACATTTCATTTTTTGCTAATTGCAATACTAGTTGGGTCATCTATTTTGCCAAATGTACATGTATGTCATTTTACGTGGATCAGACTTTACGGCCTTTAAAGCTTAGAATAGGGGAACATCTTAGTGATATTCGAAATAAAAAGCAATCCAGTGCCTTATACAAACATATTTTGAAACATGCTACTGGGATCTTCAGATTCACTGTAATTGACTGCATTAGGTATAAAAGTAAAGATAAAGCCACTCTACATGAAATGCTTAAAAACAAAGAAAAAAAGCGGATAGTCAAGTTGGGTGGGCTGTTCCCACCAGGACTAAATGAGCATTTTTGAATTATTTACTATTTATTATTCGATCATATGGTTACACACAAGATGGCGCTGTATTTAAACCACAGGTTTTTTAGTCATTTTACAGTTTTGTCTTTATCACTGAAGAAGGCATTTGCCGAAACCAGTTTGATTCATGTGAATTGATTTTTCTGCTTTGGAACATTAAAGAAGATCTGGATCCACTATATATGTGCAGGCTCATTTTTGGTTTGGATTTTGTCTTTTGTTTGGAGCCTTGCACTTGCCATTCATGCAGGTCTTGTGGTGTAGTTTGCCAAAGGGAATAAGACCCATGGTTCAGCTTAGTCTTTCCTTTCATCATATCCTGATGAAGCAAACTGCTCTTGCACACATTCGTTCTTCACTCAGGGGAAGTAGTGGATTGGCAAATTTGTGGTGAGTTGAGACCACACTATAGTACAACTGGAGGTAAGGCCAGTTAATGATTTATAAATAACAATAATACTAATACTAATAATAATAATAACAAAAGGCTTTATAATTTTCAAGGATAAAAAAGATAGTAATAATATAAACAGTGGTGGCTCATCCTATTGGACTGTAGCCTCCCAGCTGAAAACCAAAAATAAAAAAATCCCAAAACTCACACATGCATGAGTGGAAACTCGAATCCAGACTGCTGTTTAACCAGTCTGGATTCGGAAAAAGGCAGTAGTCTCACAGATACCACAGAAGTCTATGCGGTTATAGCCACTTAGACTGGAAGTGAATCGAACTACAGAGTCTGGAGATTGCGTTCGAAAAGCATGCATGCTCAGCATTCCAGAAACAGAACTACTGGCTCCTGAAAGAGGGTTTATGGAGAAACAGAGCTTTGCAACATGAGGCTTATGGACTGCAGGCTGGTTTATGCTTTATGGAGAAATGGGATGCTTACTGCTTTATGTAGGAAATGGTTATGCAACAGACTGTTTGCTTTTGCAGGAAATGGACTGCTTGCTTTTGCAGGAAACAGGTACTTGCTTTAGGAGTGTGTGTGTGTGTGTGTGTGTGTGTGTGTGTGTGTGTGTGTGTGTGTGTGTGTGTGTGTGTGTGTGTGTGTGTGTGTCTGTGTGTGTGTGTGTGTGTGTGTGTGTGTGTGTGTGTGTGTGTGTGTGTGTGTGTGTGTGTGTGTCTGTGTGTCTGTGTGTGTGTGTGTGTGTGTGTGTAAAATGCCCCAGTTAGCTATTACTAGGCTAGAGCAAAACTCATGTTCAAACCCTCAACCTTGGGTGCAGGTAGCAAGAACCTGAATTTTTCTGCCCAACACCACTTGTGAAAAGCATTCAGAGTTTTGCTTTATAGTTTTGTTCTGTTCCTAATAAAATCCGTGGTTTTCTGGATTTTCAGACATTTGAATTTCAGACTTCATATTCTTCAGAAAGTACATGGTAACACAAAACATTTTATTCCAGCAATTTTCTAAGTTTATAAGATCAATATTTGAAATTTGTCCCTATTTTTTAGGGCTGTATTCCCCCATTATTAGCTTTGTACTTTTGCTAAGAGGTTGAGAGCTATGGTGAGAACTTAATTCACTGAATATGTTTGGGGGGCTGTATTCCCCTATTATTGGCTTTGTCCAGGTGTGTTGTGCTCAGAGGATGAGAGCTATGGTGAGAACTGAATTCACTAAATGATAGACATTTAAGTTTCAGTCTTCCTGTCTTTCAATAAACAGCTGATCTGGCATAGTGGTATGTTGCTCTGACTGTAGTGCACAGGGTCCTGGGTTCAAGACTTGGCAGTGGAATGCATGGCGGTAGCACAGCATTTTATTTTAGCAACTTTCCAAGGTTATACAAGCAATGTTTAAACAGTCTCTGTGTTTTATGGGCTTTTGCCCCCCCCCCCAATAATTTTTTTTTTCAGATTTCTTGTGCTCATGTGCTGCAAACTTGAGAGATACAGTTGAGTGTTGAGTGGATTTTACAAGGAGCTAAGAGCTTCATGGGGAACAGAAGTTTAGTGCTGGTTATGCTGAGTAGGCTTGCATTGTTAATAGCACACAAGGTAGTGTACTTACTTTTGGTGGTGAAGGCTATGGGTTCTATGCCCACAGTATGTAGATGCATTGCTGATACTATACTGTGTTGTACTTTTAAAGGGGGTAGATGCTGCAGTCCTGAGAATGTCTTCTTTGGTGGAGATACCTAGTAACTATGAACCTATTATCAGTTTGCCATCCATTCCCTATTGCGATATTACTAGCTTATCAATTCTTTTAATGTAACATGGGCAATTTATTCCTCAAGTGCAACAGGCACTTTATTTGTAGATAAAACAGTAAAATATAAAGCTGTTTGCTAGCAACAACCTCTTCATTAGTTACAGATCTCTTTAATGTGGAATTATTTAGATGATTTTTACTTCTACAGAGATTGTGCATATTTGCTGATACTGGTGGATTATAGAAGTTTGAGTAGACTTTTATGATGGAAATGTTCTGAATTGGGCAATTTTGTCATTATTGGTGCATGCATTTTGTTTCATTGTTTACTGGAAAAAATGTTCAAAACAATAAATTTAAAATGCCCTCTACAACTGTACTGTATTATATAAGGAATATAATTTAATACAGTCAGGAAAGTGTATCAAAGAACGCAGGTATGCTTCATGTGCAAGAGGCCTATGATTTGAAGACAGCTCAAAGTTAATCTTTGTCTGCCACTGGGCAGATGTATTTTCTTTGAGTGTGGGTTTCAATGCTGTTTCAATGAATGTGAGTTTCAAGGGCAGAGAAGTTTTAATGCTAAGTCTGTTTTTATTTTATTTTTTTTTATTTTACATTTGTTGACTGGGCTAGTCTAGCTGGATACATGTCCATTTTCAGTAGAGGCCCGGGAGAAAAGCTCCGATCTGTGTAATATGACAGGAGTACACAATGATAGACACCATAGAACAGATCAAAACTAAAGAACATAAAAAAATACATTAAAGTATAGGCTAACATTATAGAAACAACATGACATGTGTGTACACACAGAGAAACAAACATTAGTATAAGCTAGCATTATACAAACAACATGCTAAGAATCATGGTATACTGTATAGTAAATACAGTAGTTGCAGATGCAAGATATATGGGTTACGAGGTTGACAATTGACAAGGGAGAGTAGGCAAAGTGAGATAGATAGAAATTCACTATAGGTTTGTTTAGAAGTTATGCACTCAAGGGAAATAGATGACATACATGAAGTGGGTGCATGGAGCAGGAATAAGTTAACAAAATGTAAGTACTACAAGGAAGCTTGAGGCAAAATGAGGCTTGCAAAAAAAAAGCATTAAAGAGGTTGAGAGATCAGAAAAAGGTTGTAAAAGACAAGTAACGCTGAAGAATTGGTTTTAATCTGAGTCAGTGCATGGGCATAGCCATTATGCTTTAAGGAGTAGTTTTAGTTGCTTTTTGTAGAGTGGTAGTGATGACAATAATTGAAGATTGCTGGGAAGCCTGTTCCAGATTTTTCCTACAGAACTGGAGAAGAGGGAGTTACCTGCTTGATTGTGGAGTTCTGGATAGTTGTCAGAAATTTATTTGTTGAGCGAAGGGTAGTAAGATTTCTATAGGGGGTGATAAGAGTATTGAGAATAGGAGTATTATTGGGCTGATAAAATATCTTATGAGTATGGTAAGTTGAAATGTTAACTGATTTTGTAATTCTAGCCATCCTAGCAGTTTAAGATTTAAACAGTGGTGGGTACTAAAAGGTGAGCCTGTGGCAAATCTGGCAATGTTGTTATAGCAGGTTGCCAGTTTAGTAAGGTTACTTTTAGAAAGATTGGTATATATAGGTAAGGCATACAAGAGGGTAGAGATGAGGTGGGTATGGGCAATGGTGGTTATGGTTTCAGGGGTTAGGAAATATTTTATTCTGTAGAGAGAGACATACAAGTTTTTTGTTAACAGTTTTGATAGTTGAGTTGATATGCAAGTCAAAGTTAAGGTGTTGATCAACTGTTATGCCTAATAGTTTAGTGGATGGGTCTGATTTAATGATAGTACCATTATTGGCCTTGATGGTAAGGTCAATAGGAGATGACTTTAGTGCCAGAGTGAAAAGCAGTAACTTAGTTTTTTTTGGCATTTAATAGGAGGCATCGTTGTAGAAACCATTTTTCAACTGAGTTAACTACAGTTTGAGTAATGGTTTGAAGTGCAGCTAGTGAGGGGGCAGTGCAGACTAGTGTCGAGTCATCTGCATATTGAATGCAGGTGGCTTGGGGAATGTGTAAGTGTAGATCTTTAATGAATATCGAGAAGAGGAGAGGTCCCAGGATTGAGCCTTGTGGGGCCCCTAGTGTAACAGAAAGAGGAGTAGAAAAGTTGTGGTCCCAGAGGACAGCTTGCTGTCTGTTTCCTAAATAGGACTTGAACCATTGAAGTGCCTGTGAGGTGAGAGACAGTGATTTTAGTATGTCTAAAATTATTTGATGGTTCACCATATCAAAGGCTTTTGAGAGGTCAATAAAGAGGGCAGCAGAGGTTATTATTGTTACGATGTTTGTTGATGTAATCAGACAAGGATAAGAGAGCAGTAGTACCACTATGAAAGGGCCTGAAGCCATGTTGACAGTCTGCAAGTAGGTTATTTTGAAGAAGGTGATCAAGTAGTTGTTGATGAATACATTTTTCCATTACTTTGGCAAGAGGAGATAGTATGGCTTTGGGGCAATAGTTAGAAAGTTATGTTGAGTTACCACCCTTATGGAGTGGGATTATATGAGAGATTTTCCAGAGAGAGATGGGATGGAGCCTTCAGTAATAGTTCTATTAATTAGTATGGAAACAGGGTAGGACAGTACTTTTGCTGCAATTTGTAGGTATTCGGCTGGTAGGTGATCGGTAGAGGGGGTACATGGTATAAGCTTGGTAAGTAGTTTGAAGATGAGAGATGTAGGAACTGTCTTTAAGTGAAAGGTAGGGGGTGTTTTAGTAAGGGAAGAGGGGAGGGTTGAGCAACCAGGAGGTAAGGAGTTAGCAAGAGATTGAACAGTTTCTGTAAAGAAGATATTTAGAGCATTTGCAATCTCATTAGGAGAGTTTAAGGAGAGACCTGCAGGGGTTGGAGTCTTGGTGTGGCCTGGGTGTAAAAGTTTATTTATAGCTGACCAGAAAGTTTGAGGTTTTTGTTGATGCTTGTGCTGGAGTTTAAAGTGGTAGTTTCTTTTATCATGGAGTATTGATTTTTTTGTGGCATTTCTTGGCTGTTTGTAATTCTGGTGGTCAGTTAGGCTTTTGGTATTTCTCCATTTAGACCAAATCTTATTTCTTATTAGGATTTTTTGTCTAGTTTCTTTAGTGAGCCACGGAGCGGCTTTACTACTAGTTCTTATAGATCTAGTGGGGGCATGGTATTCCAGGATTTGTAGGAATTTAGATTTGAAATAGGATACTGCTTCCTTAAGGGGGACTTGTTTTAAGGGAGACCAGTTGCAGGCTTTCAGCTCTGCTTGAAAGCTAGTCGAATTAAAGTATTTTTTGTTCCGAGTAGTTTTAAAGAGAGTTTGGTGGGGAATGAAGGTTGTTTTGCCTGATTATGTAAGTAAGGAAATGATCACTTATATTGTCAGGAAGGGTATCTGCTTTGTAAGAGAAGGGATGGCTATTTACTTAGGATCCAGTCTAAGGTACTTTCTTTTTTACTAGGCTTATGGATTCTGGTAGGGGTTGTGATAATTTGAGAGAAGCCGTAGAGATTCATATGGAGTGTAGGTTTTAGATGAGGTACAGCTATTCGAATCAATATTAAAATCACCAAGAACTATGGTTTCTTGTAGGAAGGATGTGGAAAGCCAGCAGAGGATAGATTCAAGGATGTTGATATTATTGCCAGGAGGTAGGTAGGAGCATATTATATAGATGGACTTACTAGCATTGATCTGAAGCTTAGAGATAAGGATTTCAGCATTTCTATCTATAGGTAGTTGTATATCTACTGTGGGAACCTGTAGGCTGGACTTAAACATGATTGCTACCCCTCCACCCTTTTTGGTAGTACAGTTTGATCTTATTATATTATAACCTGGTGGGATAACTTCATTATCCTTTGTTACTAGTTTAAGCCAGGTTTCTGTTATACATAGGATATCAAAGGAGTGGGTGTCTAGTAGAGCATGGAGTTGGCTGGTTTTATTATTTAAGCTCTGGATGTTGAGATGACCTATGAGTAATGTATTTGGAGTTTTAGTAGAGGTGGAAGGGGTGGTAGCCTGGGGTTGGTGGGGCTTGAGTTGGGTGGTATTGTATGGACCAGGGTTGGGATGAATGTCACCGTGAAGTAAAGGGTATTGTTGAGGGATAAGTAAGAACTTTAGGAGTTTGTAGAGATTATTTTGAGACTTTCTAGTTTGTTGCAAGGAAATATGGACTAACCTGTGATACTTAGGGGAGAGCTAGTGTGAGGTAGAGGTGATGTTAGCATGGCTATGAGAGCTCAGTTGATTTAGAGGCTGTATTTGTCTTAGGGGATGGAGAAATTCCTTAAAATGTAGATTTTCATATGAGGTCAGAACAAAGGATATAGATAGAATAGATAAAGCAGCGAGTAGGTGAACAGGATTTGTTAGTTTAGAGTGGTAAGATATGGACATTTTAAGAAAGAAAGATAGAGTATAAGTATGAAGTAGGGTTAATTAATGAGGTAGGATGGATTCAGATTGGAGTAAGAATAAGATATTTTCATTGTGAGACTGTATTGCTTTGTTTAGCAGATGTCTATTAGTGTTTGTGCTGTAAAATGTAAAATAAAACTTTTAAATGAAATCCAAATCATTGTAGAAGTAAAGCAGTATGCACACTACAGTGTTAGTGGTAACTGAGGTGAAATAGCCAAATAATGGGACATTGGAATGGCTGCAGGGGGGAGGCCCCATTTGACCACGATTTTGTGAGGAGGGAAGGGCGGCAAACTCAGTGACAGCCCTGGCTGAACTATACCTTTCAACTGTCCAGATTTTCACAGAATGAATAGATTTTTGCTACTTATTTTTGGTTTGTTTCTCATAAAAGTTGTGGTTTTCTGGCAAATCAGTTAGGAATGAAGTCATTAAATAATGACAGACATTAAGTTTCAGACTTCATACCCTTCAGAAAAATGCATGCTAAAATAAAGTCTGTTATTCAATCAACTGTCTAAGTTTATACAACAGCAATTTTTAGTACTGTCTGTATGTTTCCAGAGTTTCCACGTTAAGAGGTTGAGAGGTACGTGCAAATAAATCACTTTATAGAATTAGGTATATCCAAACCTCTCAACTGTCCCTGACTTTGGCTCAAAATGTTGCTCTACCCCTAATAATCCCTCCACAAAATGGCAATTTTGAAAAAAAATGTAGAGCGTTTACAATTAAGAAATTATTATAATGATCAGAGTTGTAGATTACTTTTATTTCAGAAATGCATGTAGATTCTCTTATTTTGTCAGTTGCTCAACTTAACAGTTCTAATATTAAAAAAGTGTCCCTTCTTTCACAGGTTCCCAGCTGTATTGTGTGGCTATTTTATATTTTTGAATCACATGTTGGTCCATTTTTCATAAAATTGTAGTTTTCTGGCAAATTAGTGGCAAATCATTAAAGACTGAAGTTAGAAAATAATGACAGACATTTGAGTTTCAGATTTCATACCTTTCAGAAAATTCATACTAATGCAACACCTACTATTCTATTATCTTTCTAAGTTTATAAGAGCAATATTTAAAAATTGTCCTTATTTTTGGGCCTTTGTCCCACTTCTGTTTATGGCTTTGTCCAGATTTCTTGCTCTGAGGTTGAGAGGTATGACAAATGTATCAGGGTCATCACCGATTGCCAGAAACATTTCAAATTGTGACTTGCTTGTTGCAACCCACTCCCCCATATAATTACTCTGGATGTGTCCGAGCAAGGCAAGGAGCAGTTATGCAGTGCAAGTGTGCAGAATACCCCCCCCCCCACCCATCCAAGGTAGACACAAGTATGACAGTGGCTTTTCATCTGTCCTTGATTTTGCAGAATGTTCTGGTTTCTGTCATATTTGTATACTGTTGATGCTTATTATTCAGAAAGTGCATGCTGTCGCAGTGCCCTGTTGCTCTGTGTTTAAGTGGCAATGTTTTAATGACCATCAGGTAAGCTTGTCTGAGATTGTAAGTTGCAAGTAAGCTTTAATTAGCACTGTTAAAGGATTACTACATTGAAAGCCTTTTGCTGTTGCCATGCAGAGAATACTTACATAACAAGATAACGTATAAGTCTTAGGTATTGAAATGCATATGACAGTATTTTTAATAAAGGAGAGGGTTACAGTATTTTCAGAAGCTCACTACATTTGTTGGAGACTTGCAGTCATCTTTGCAGGCTTTACCAGTAAACTAAACAGAATGCCAATCTATCATGTGTGGTCCATAACTTGTGCGGTAGTCGTTTAAGCAATTTATCTTGAGCTTGTTTCTTGTTTGCTGTTCATTGTTTACTTTGGTCATATTTTCCCCATGAAACAAGTAGATAGTTGTTGTCAGGCAGCAGGTCTTTTTTGGATAAGAAACATTTTTACAAGGTGGGGTATCACAAAGATTGCTACTTTCAGCATGTTACTTGGTATTTTTATAAAGCAGAATATAAATTATAATTAGAACTGCAGTGTAAGGAGAAGTGGTTTGAGTTGAGTGCTGCTTGTTTTTTTATATACCTGATTCTGACTGGCATTCCAGTAATGTACTTAAAAAGTAATTTATTTTTTCATGCCTCACAACCTTTTTGTTTTTATCTATATGTTAAGTAAGCTGCCATGTAGCTAATGCATTGACATATTTTTTTCTTCTACACTTCATTTTGTCTTGATTGGTCTCTCATAATGACGGTTTGGTACCCAGGGCAGCGTATTTAATTAAAGTCCCAGTTTTTGTGGTTTTGAGCATAGACCTGCCCCTTTCTAGTTGGTCACACCCCTTCTCATTGGACCCACCCATTCAACTCCTGCAGCCCCCTAGTGATAGCAAAGATACTGAGAATGATGATGTATGACTTGAAAATGAAGTGTAGACCAGGCAGGGCACTACGTATAGTAGGTATGTTAAAAACTATTTATTTAACAGAAGAAAATGAATAATTATTACAAGAAGAGTTAGAACGTATTGCTGATACTAAAGTTTCCAGTGGCAGTTAAAAAAATGAAGCCGTTTCATGGAAGTACTGGTAGTGATGCAGAAAAGTGATCATTTAAAAAAAATTGATGAATTGGGAGAAACAGAAAAAAATGAGAGAAAAGAACTAATCTAGCCTTACTTTTCCTTATGGGAGAATTAAGCAATGCCCATGTGTTAATTTTCAAAGCAGACTAGATTACTACATAAACCAGCCATTATAAAATATCTGAGTGAATACTAAAGTTGTATCTTGGATTAGTCAATAATATAGCAAAGTTGTGTAAGTAAACTTGCCATAACAGTAGATGTTCAAATGATCACTGCTGCAGTAACCTAAGCTATCTGGGGGTTATTTCCTGAATAGGATATAACAGCTGAATAGATTCCAAACATTCAGTGTACCTTCCTTGCAGGCAAATCATTAGTCAGTACAAGCTGAGCTGAAGACGTCAGGTATGGGCACCAAGCCCTTCAGCACTTTCATGCCAACTGAGAGAGGGAGGCTAAGCCATAAGAGGACATCGTTAGGAAAAAAACAAGCACAAATGTCTACATCCTGTTATAAAATGCACACCAAAAACCCAAGACGACTGGTTGGAAGAAACAGCAATAGCAGCAGTGATCATTTGAAAATCAACTATTATAATAAGTTTATTTGCAGTGGTGCATCGGTAGCATTGTTGCCTCACAGCAAGAGGTTCTCTTGTTTGATTCTCGGCTGGAGCACCTTCTGTGTGGAGCCTGCATGTCCTCCCTGAGGTTGAAAGGCGTTCTGAAAGACATGCATAGAATGGGCATGCCTTCGTTGAAGGTTGGGCATCAAGATGGTACCTCAGCACCCGTAAAAATATCTACTGCCAATCATTAGTGGACCGGAGTTCCGCTGTGGCGACCCCTAACCGGGAAAAGACGAAAGAAGAAGATGATAAGTTTACTTGCATAACTGAACTATGTTCAAGATATTGATCACTGCTGCATTAGCCTAACCTAAATGGGTAGATTGCCACAGCTTAGAACAACTGAGATTTAGAAGGGGAAGGTTCCAGGAGCCCATGGAGGATGGTCTTAGCAAAGCCTGGCCTTGACCTGAAACAGAAATTAAGTTTATAGTGCTTTGTAATATTATGTATAGAGGAACAAGCTGCTGCATCTAGAATACTTCTAGAGTCCAACCCTTTCTAAAATGCCATAGATTCAGCCAAAGCCCTGCCTGGTGATAATAACAAAATGTAATAGCTTGAGACAATCATTTGCAAATAGTCTGCACTGAAACAGGTTGCACATGTTTCTTACCTTCACTAGATGAGCAATGATTGGAAGTTCTGAAACATTTTGTTCTGTCAAGATAGAACCTGAGTTGTCTGTAGAAGTCCAAGTTAAAAAAGTATGTTTTTTCCCTCATTTTCAGGTTCAGGGAAGAACAGTGGCAGATGGAAAATGTGGCTTGAAATAAACTCAGATACCACTTTAGGGATAAAAGAAGGATTAGTTCACAAAGAAATTCTGTCTGTGGAAAATGAGATAATGTTGAACCGAAATAAGAGTTTGCAACTCAGATACTCTTAGTGCAGAGGTCAGTGCAACTAGTAAACTGTTTTCTCTTTTAAGAATCTCAAGTCATCCAGATGAACCGGTTGAAATGGAGCAAGCGTTAGCTTATCTAACAAAAAATTAAGATCCCAAAGAGGAGACACCAGTTTTCTTGGAGGTCTGTTATGTAATATCCCTTTCAAAAACATTTTGATATGAGAATACCTTGAAAGCAGGGGATCCATGGGAAGACACGATGAAGTGGCTTCCATGGGAAGACTTGATGAAGTGCCTAATAAATAAACCTTGATATGGGATTAAGACAGACCGTAAGAAATTAACGCATGAAAATATTGTAAAACCAGAGAAACACTAGCTTTGAATGGGTACTAGTTATGCTAATGACACCTAGAGAGAAAACTTTTTCCATTTGCTTATATGTCATTTACTAGTAGCAGGCTTCCTTGCCTCCATTAGTACCTGCTGCATGTCCTCACTAAACAGGTGCCTAACAGATATTAAGACCCCATCATCCAGGCAGTCAGTTGAAGTTGTTTGCTGTTGGGATTTATCAAGCACCCCATTTTTTGTCTGAGTAGCTCCAGTCTGTGAGGAAGTTTGTGGTAATTGCCCAAGGCCAGTTCCAAAAGAAGGGAGAATTATTATTGCCTGGGCCAGCAGGGAGTCACCATAATGATCTTGGGGATGCTTTTTGAATCTTCAGACATACTTTGGATATCAGAGGAAAGGGTAGAAAAGCATATAGGAACATTCCTCTCTAAGAAAAAGAAAAGGCATCTGTCTTCAAGGCCATATTGCATGGAGCTCTGATGCAGAATTCTGCCAGCTGATTATTCAGAGAAGAGGCAAAACTGTCTACTTGAGGAACTCCTCACAGATGGATCAAATCTTGGAAAACTCCCTGAACCAGTTTCCATGTGTGAGGGGTTGCCTTTGTCCTGCTCAGCTCATCTGCCACAGAGTTATGCACTGACAGAATGTAGGCTGCCTTTAGAGTGAGATTGTGCAAAAAAGCTATATTCCAAGAACAGAGCTAGTCTCTGTAGGGGGTAAAATCTGGTTCCCCTTTGCATGTTTATTTGCCACATCACTGCTGTGGTGTTGTCTGCAGTAACTTGAAGTTGTCCTGGGGACCAAAGGTGATTCAGACAGTTAAGTGGCTTGATAAGGGCAAGCATCTCTTTTATGTTTATGTGCATGTATCTGTCTTTGTTGTCCCAGATACCTTGCACTGTTATCCCCCTTGACGCTGCTCCCAATGCAATGTCTCAAGAATCTGCAACAACTGGAAAGGCCACAGAAATACCTCGCTAAAAGAATCACAGGCCTAAAGCAGATGCCCTATGCTGACTGCCTTAAAAAACTCCAGCTATACTCTGTCGCATATTGTCCACTCCGAGGTAATCTCTGCTTAACATACAAGGCCATGTCAAACCCAGAGCAGTTGGACATGCTACACTTAAAGAAATCCCAATCCCTCAGAGCCACATGCTCCAGGGATCTAAACATTGTCATCACAGTAAACAAAACATGCTGGAGGGAGGGGTTCCTGACCCAGAGACTCCCCAGACTCTGGAATAGACTGCCCATACATGTCAAGTAGAGCACCTCTTTGGCTCTCTTCAAAAGGAACCTTGATGACTGGATGGGAGAAAGGAAATTCACCCCAGGGATCACGTCAGTCACCCTGCTAGACAGGCGTCCAGTGAAGTAAGTAGTGTGGGAAGAAATAGACAGGGAATTGTTATGGCTAGGCTTGTATAGGCCCTAGGACCAATAGCCTAGTACCAACCTATGAAACTATGAATCTGTGGTGACTGCTTATTTTGGATCAGGAGGGGAGAAATGAAGTCCTGGTTTCAGGGATATTTGATATCTCCATCAAGTGATTTCTTTGCTCAGAATCCTCAGAACTGGAATCTGAAAAGGAGTTGAAAACTGGTGCTGGGACCAAAGAAGTTAGGATACCATTGTATCTTTCTCATGTGGAGTCTTAGAAGTATCATGAAAATCATAGATGCCAAGAGATGCAGAATCCTAAGATATTCCCTCACAGTGACCAAAAGTCTGAGTGGAAAACCCTGGAATAGATGTAAATATAGATTTTTTTCCTGTTGAAGAAAAGCTGTTTGTACTGAGGTGTCTAGCAGGCACCACAGGAACATAACCTCTGTAATCATGTCAAAAGAGACTTTTGAATATTTTCTTCAAAAACTTGAAGCTCTTAAGAAGTGCTTTCACTGAAGAAAGAAATTCTTGGCACTTTGAAAAAGATTCTGCAAAAGATAATCAAGTTGCCTACATATGAAAAAATGTGGATACCTTGTAGTGAGCAGTGGGTTATGACAAGAGCTAGACACTTTGTGAACACTCTTGGAGCACAGAATAACCCGAAATGTAAGGCAAATAACTGATAATGTGAGCCAATCATATAAAACCTTGAGAAATGCTTGAAGTCTGGATGCATAGAAATGTGATGATGAGCAACTTTTAAATCCATGGTTGCCAATAATTTTAAATGAGTAAGAAGGGGTAACAGGTCGTAAAATTGACCTATTTTGAACTTGGACACTATTACATTCTTGTTTAGAATATAAGTCTCCAGAAATGATCATCAGGCATCATCTTTCTTTAACACCAAAACGTTCTCGAATAAAAATCTACTCCCAACTGGAGAGGAGGAACTGTTTCTATATAGGTCAGGAGGAAAGAGAGGCGTTTGGTTTTTGTGGACATGGAATAATTCCAAGGAATGGAATCATTTCTTCCCATTGCCATCTGTAACCTAGCTGAATCAGCCTCAAAACACATTTGTCTGAAACAATCAATTTCCAAAGAGATAAATGGAAATTCAGACTTTCTGTAAGGGATAAGGTACTGCCACAGTATGTGTGTGTGTGTGTGTGTGAGGGGGGGGGGGGGGGGGGCAAGGTCCATTATACAGTCTGCCTTATTTGACTGCCATTTGTTCTGAGGGTTCCTGCCTTCATTTTAGAACCTCCCTGTGATTGTTTTTTGAACATCGGCTTACCTACCTTATCTTTTGACTGTTTATTTTATTTCTTGCCAAGACTGGATGAGGGAGCAGAAAATACCTTAGAAAACTTTGAGAAGGACAGCTGAAAAAAAACGGAGAGATCCTCTGTATCCGCTTACTTCTCTCATCACATTTTGATAACCTCTGTAGCAGAGGATCCAAAAAAAGTAAATCTCTTTCAAAAGTAGAATTTTATGTCTTATTCTTTACATCTTCAGTGAGGTTTTGGGAACACAGCAAGGCAAAACTCCTCAACACAGTAGCAGTGACACCAGCTCTGGATGTAGTATCTACAGAGTAATAAGCTCACTTTAAACACTGAGTGGTGACCTGAGAGACAGAGGAAATTAAAGAAAGCAAAACAGATTTTTCTTCACTGGAGGGAATTGCAGACAAAACATTCGTCATACATTCATAGTTTATCAGAATAAACTTTAACATATGAGCCTATCAATTCAAATTCCAAAAATTAAAGTTTTCCCATACTTATCATTTGTTTAACCATTCTTGTCTGAATGGGAAGAATTAGAATTAAAAAATGCTAGACAGCAGTTGGATTAAATAAAGCTATAGCTGCTGGGTCAGTTCTGGGACTAGGATGAGTGTATATAATTTTGAAAGACTGACAAACTTTGTACATTTTATCTGCTTTCTTATGTGCAGCAGGCTGGCTGTCAGAGAAGTTACAGGCTATGACAAGCACATCCTCCAATGCTGACAGCACAGGGGGATGTGAAAAGTTCTGGGAATTCCAGATGTACCAGCTCATAGTATTTTCTGAGGGACTGTGGAACTTCAGTGTTCTCCCACTGAAAACAGTGGCACATTCTAGAAATAGTCTTATAGGGAGAGTCAGATACCATGCTGTTCTCTAAGTCTGAATCAGAAATCTGAGGAGAAAAACATTTGTCTGTCCCATAAGATTCCTCTCCTGATTTAGTTTCTTGATTTGGTTCAAGAAAAGATTAATCCTTTTTTCTTTTCTCAGAAACAACCTGATAATAAAAGTCAATAACCTGTAGAAGACATAGAGCCAGACAATAAAGAAGTACTGTCCAGTGAAACATGTGCAGGAGATGATAAATACTTAGTTTTGTATCTCTTTGATTGGAAAGTTGGGGGAAGTGGGATTATTAATGGCAACAGCAGCTTCCTCATGGATACACACAGTATTCTGGCTAAGCAGAGACATCATTCCTGCCCCTTCTTCCAAGACTGACAACAGTGGCTCTCCCTTGCCCACTGAGGAGATCCCAACAGTTGCAGAGAATGTGGCTAATCCCTAGTCTATAGTGGCTTTATGCACAACACCAGGGGGTTCTGGGGGGACAAAATGAGTGTTCTGAGGAACCAGCTTGAGTCACAACAGAGTCTCTCATCTGCAGCTGAGGCAAATGGCTTACCTGCTGTTTTGGCAAAAACTGTTCAGTGAACTTTTTCTTCTTGTGGCTGGAAGAAGATTGACCATGGGACAGTTAGTTTGTTCCATGGCCAAATAGAAAAGGGTGCATACATTGGTAAAATTTAAAAATTAACTAGGAGTAACTTTTTCTAGGTAAAAAACAGAATAAAAAGCACTCTAAAGCAATTTATCAACCCCCCAAAGTAATTTAAATGCAGTGTCTCCAGAGGGGAAAAAACAGTTTTAAAATGTCTAAACCAAGTTTGAAACTGTCAGAAGCAAAAATCTGCTCACTTTTTAAAAATATAAAAAAGTAACACGATGGTCAATAAAACACATATCACTAGCTTAAAATATACTTTCCAAAACAGGAAAGTAAGTTTTAATAAAAAAAAAGTGTAGAAGATTTTTATCCAAAGAGAACATAGCTGTCCAGTAAAGGAACAGTACAACCTTACCATTTATCTTCAGAAGCCTGCAGAGGAGTACTGTCTTCTACAGCTGTCTTTTTGTCAGCTCATCTCAAGCTGACTAGCATTTTGGGTACATGGAAGGTGCCCTGAAGCTTTTGATGTAGGCGGGCTGTTATGTTCTGTGTAGCATATAATCCCCATATTGCTTAGGTTACTGAGCAGTGATCACCATGATGGACATCAGCACAGTCAAAGGAGTGCAGAAATGTCATGTATATATGAAGTACCAATTATATGATCCAAGATAAGACATACAGTCTGATACAATACTGCATCATCCATATAACTGAGTGAGTAGACATTTCGTTCCATTCAATATGATTTGTATGGCTTATTATTTAGAATATAATTAAGTTTTTACATTGACATATATTATGAGTAGTGGTAGAATAAGTGCAACAAAGTCTATTTTTCATGATAACTCATATGTGAGCTCCTCTTGTGAGGCAGTGATCCCCAAATCAAGAGTACAGTATTTAAAAGATTTGAATAACATTAGAGCTTCAATTATGTGAACAGTGGAAGTTCATTTAATGTATAAATCTTCGATACCATAATGAAATTAAAAGGAACACAGACTGATTTGGACAGTGAATAAAGTGATGAAAGGGAGCATTGACCGAGTTATATGAAATATTGTCTTAACATTCTGTTCCAGTACATAATATCAATCTTTTGTCAACTCAGTTACTGATGTAAAGAAGCATAATAAGAAGGTTACTGACATCTACATCCTTAGGCATGCCTGAAAATCAAAGTCTATTTTTAAACAGGTGATAGAAAAAAATCAGCTGAGGCCTGCTTAGTATTCAAAGATCAGTCCAGAAGACTGTCAACATTACAGTGAAGAGACAAAACTGAAAAATAACCTTGGTAGGATTTAAAGTCTAAAACTGTAGTAACTGCTCAAATAGCTGAACTGAGATCTTATGTGTTCCTAGTAAGAAGATAGTCAGTTATACTAAAGAAATTGAAGTCATCTGTTGAAGACAAGAATATCTAGCATGAGAGCCTGTCACAAGTTGAGAAAGTGTCAAGATGTGCCACAGCTATATGAGAGTGCTGTCTTGCAGGAGATGACATCCATGATATTTCATCAACAACATTAGAACAAGTAGGTCTACAGCAAGTCCAAAACTGAAAAAAATTGCTGCAGAAACACAAGTGACAAAAAATAAATAAATAAATAAATTGAGAAGAAAAATCAAAAGGCCATCCCACCCGAAATATATTAACTTCATTTCACTGTTCCAACGTTTATTTATTTAATTATTTTGCTTTTGATAACTGAGAACATCCATCTGGGTTGAAATAACACCTTTTCAGCAGATGCCCGGAGAGAAAAGCTCCAAATACAAAAGTAATTCTACAAGTATTAGTTCATTAAGATGTTGTAGAGATTATATGGTCAGTCAATATAATAAAAGATATTTGACATCATATGACAAGAAGTACAGATGGTTACCAGTGCTGATTTAGGAATTCTAATGCAAACAGACTGTAAAGGTAAAAACAGTATACATGTTATAATCTATTTTAAGGTTTAGTTGGATGAAAAGTAATAAGAAATTATTTGCACAGTTAAACAAGTCCAAGACAGATCAGCTAAGACTCAAGGCTGTCGAAGGAGTAAAGGGAAACCTCAGATATTGAGTAGTCAAAATGTGGAATAGGAAGTACTGAAGCAGACAAGAAGGCGGAGACAGTGAGGATTAAGCTATTGGATAGAGAGCTGCACAATAGCAAAAAAGTGTTAGTTATCAAGAGATTAATAAATCTAAGTTAGAGAAGGGAATGAGAGTTTTGAATAGGAAAGGAGATTGAGCTAGGATAGTGAAATGTTTGTGAGCAGAGGGAAACTGTGTGCGAGGCAGAGCAGCACTGACAATGGTCTGGGGAATGGAAAGGAAGGTTAGGTTGTAATATGCAGTTTTAGTGGTACATGGCTAGAAAAGAGAGGATATCTCTAGGCAAGGCATAAATACAATATACACAGCATATATGTTAGGGGTTGAAACCTGCAAATAGCAGAGTGGATGAAGGGATGTAGGTATGGGAGCTGAAATTATCCTAGAGTAATGCAATAGCAAAGCTACGTATCTAATATGTGAATCGTGAGCCCTGACTGGAAGGCACTGATCTTTGGAATTGATATTTGTAAATAAAAAATCTCCTGGCATGTTATGAGACTTTGCTGTGATGTGAATGGATTTTTCTTGAGATCATAAAGCTCTGTTTGGGAAATAGTGTTAAAGAATTATACTGTTTAGTTCAGTACAATTTTTAGGCTAATAAATGAGTTTGTGGACTGTGTTACATTGGGTCAGGTTTTATGGCAGCTCCTGCCAGTTTAGTTCCATGAAGGTTAGGCAGCAATGTGTTCTATGTTGGTGATTTGCTACAAACATGACAATTTAATTATAGTATTGTTGCAGTTTAGCTAACAGTGAGTTTGAATATTTGTTAGAATTAATGAAGCATAAAGTAGGGATGACAGTAGTTATATTAGTAAGGAACAGTTTTACTCTATACAGGGAGCCAAGTTTTTGGTATTTTTTTTATTAGATGTTAAGACAAGATGATTAAGTTGCATCTGGTCATCAATGATGACACCAAGAATTTGGTGTGGTTCACCATTTCAATGATGGTGTTGTTAATGGAGGTAATATTGCAAAGTGATATACAACTTGACATTTATTTATGGGTGAATAGTATTAGTTTATTTTAAGGAGGTTTAGAAGGAGTTGAGCATTGTTTAGCCAAGCTTTGCCAAAGGAAGAAGATTACCGTGTGAAGTATTAGAGTTTTGGGGGAAATTGTTGCAGAACAGATCAGAATACAATTGTCTGCATATTGACTATATTAGCACGAACAGCAGAAATATGTAGGTCATTGATAAAAAGTTTGACTAGCAGATGTCCTAATATAGATCCCTGAGATACTCTGATAGTAATTGGTTGGAAGGAGAAGTAGGCATGTTCTCACTTTACTGCTTGTGCCCTGTTTGAAGATAGTGGTGAACCAATGGTGCAGTGGTTAGCATTGCCGCCTCACAGCAAGAGGCTCTCCAGTTTGATTCTCAGCTGGAGTGCCCTCTGTGAGGAGTCTACATGTCCTCCCTGCATTCATGTAGGTTTCCTCTGGGTGTTCCAGTTTCCTCCTACATTCCAAAGACATGCGTCTGGAACATTTCTCCGCAGACCACTGCTGGAAATGGTCTCTGTCCCAGTTGGACTTTTCCAATAAACACATGTTAAATAAATAAATAAATGAAACCAAAGAAGCAATTAGTTTGCAAGACCTAAGGAGGCTAGCTTGTGCAGAAGTATTTGTTATGACAAAGTGTCAAAAGCTTTAGATAAATCTACAAGCAGTGTAGAGACTAAGCTGCATTCATTCCTGTAAGTGTTTATGGTATTAATAAATCTGAGTGTAACTGTGGTTGAACTTTTATGAGAGTGGAAACCATGTAAGGAGTCAGGGAGTGACTGATTTTCTAGAAGGTAATTATAAAGCTGTTTATGTTTACATTTCTCTAAAATTTTAGCTTATAGGGATAACATAGCTTTTGGTCTGAAATCTTAGATGTGAGTGGAGGAGCTACCCTTGTGGACAGGTATTATATAAGACTTTTTCCCATAATAATGACACCTTGCTTTCAGCCATGGAAGAGTTGATTAGAATTGAAACTGGATATGACATAGCTTCAGATGCAATGTTAGGGAATCACAGGCAAGTTTTGTAGGTTTCAGTTTCTGGAGACTTTTTTTTTGATAATAGCTGTAGATACTGGTTAAAAAAAAGTGAGCATGAAGGCTGTTATTTTGGGGTAGGACTTTAGTGACTAGAGATGATATTCTATTTGTTAGGATAGCAGTATTTGAATAAAGTGCATATTAGCTAAGTTATTGTCTGTGTCATGTACATTTGGAGTTGGCTGTATGGCCTAACCAGTGATTTGTGGCGTGTTTATTGAAGTCCAAATATATTTGGGGTTGTTAATGTATAAGGTTTGATGTGCAGAGTAATAATTATTGATGATACAGGAATTTGTATGATTCCACAGCTGTCTATAGGCTTGCATACATGTGGCTGTTTTATTTCTAGTCCTAGCCTTCCAGGCTTTATCTCCCTTCTTCATTAGTTGTTTTGTATCCTTGGATAGTCATGAGCCAGGGTTAGTTTTCACCTCATTAATTCTAAGGTGAGGTACAGAACTGAGGATAATTAGGAAGGCTTTGTTGAATTCAGCACAGCCGGGTTAAAAGGTAGAGTCTTGAGTGGTTTCCACCTGCACATTGGAGAGACTGCACTTTGTGTACTGCATGTCTTTGGAACTCAGAGCATCTAAGATAGAACCCTCACATGGATGGAGACCATGCAGATTCTGCACAGAAAGAACTACAGTCAAGAACTTTACTAGAGAACCAAGTGCTGTTAGATGACACATGGACACTATGCCACTAGTCATTTGCTTTCAGACACACCCTTCCTAGACTACCAGTGATAACCACTTACTGCTTACAGTGCTGATGTCTGAATGTGATAGAAAGTGAAAGAAATTATGGTCAGCTTGTTAGTCGTAAATGCACTACAATACTCCTCTTACCACACATGCATGCATAAGGTATAGCAGTAATAATTTTATAGAGACTTGAGCAAATAAAATGCATTGCTTGATACTGTACCTGCTGAGCTAGATTAGTGACTCTTAACACTGTCAAACAACAAGGGGGTAAATACCTTTGTCCACAAACAGCACTGACACCATTAATTACAGCAATGTTAGTAACTGCGTACACCTCAGATGTCTTATTGTGATTTAAAAATGACCACAGTAAAGTAATCTAGCTTGCATCACTACAGTTCACACTGGCCATACAATGCCAGATTGACTGTTTATTTTGATGAATATAATAAGGCCAGTCAATTTTATTCATAGGTAGCCCCCACTTCCCTGACTTATAGCCACTTTGTTGCCTGTGTACATCTCAGATGACTCATTTGTGCTGAAAATGACAACAGATATGCATTTTCAGTGGCCCTTATTATATGCTCAAGTCTCTCAAATGCGAACATTATAAAATTGAAAACCTGGAAGCTGGAAAAGCATGAACAGATGTTGTGCAGGATCATGGTACATTGGGGATTGAGGTTTTGCTCATTTCCCCATTGTAGTGCAATTTCAGAGGTTGTATATATTATTAGCAAGGGGTGTGGGGCACAGCTACTCACATGGGGGAGCAGGCAGGATTTCCCCCACACAAAAACAGCTGTTGTGTTTGCAGTTTGTTGGGTTTAGGTTCTGGGTTTTCAATATTCCCAACTAATCTTGTGTGCTTGTGGGACTTTTAATTTATAATAGGGTCCATTTCACTTTTGTTTCTCACTAACACACAGTGGCCAGAAAAAAAGTAGATTTTTGATTGGCCTATTGAAATTTGCTCAGGTTAAACAATCACTTCCATCTGCAAGCCGAAACTTTATCTAGCAGCTAAAACCTTTTTACAGTTGTGTATACATTAGATGCCTGATTGCAAAAATGGGGCCAATAATGTATTTCCTTTTTTATGCAAACAGTAACTACATCATAGTATTTCAAGTTTACTGACATAATGCACACTAGTCTTGCAAAGTCAGATTAATGACTGTAACTTGATAATGACAACTGGGTCAGTGTTTTTGTCTTTAAATAGACAGTGTATCCAGCAGTTATGGCCACGTTGTTGGTTTTGTACATATCATGTATCTAATTGTGGATAATGAAAAAAAGCATCACCTCTGTAATGTAGTATAGGTTTGTTTCACACAAAGTGAAGATAGTAATGCATTCCAAATTACCTGATGCAAGTTAATCTTTGCCCTGGAAATACAGAATAATGACTATTTAACATGTACAAATAATTAAATAGGCATTCATTACAGTACCTATCAATTGCCATAATTTTATGGATGGAACGCATCTTTCTGATTATAAAGAAATTTTAAAAAAATGTCCACGGTAATTTATTTCAACTGTATTTCACACAACCACACAAACACATAGTAGACATGCACAGTAAAGTATTGCAGTTTGCTTAAGACAAATACATATTAGTATTGCAAAGCTGTCACTATCCATAATATCCAGTTGCATCTAAGAATAAAAAATATATTACTTGCTGTTATCTAAAACTATCATTAATGAATGGCACCATGGTCATCATGTTACCTTACAGAACCTCAGAGTGCCTACAAACTGTGGGCTCCCATTGTTGTTTTCACTGCAGTTATCTCTGTGTATTTTCAGATGTTTTCTCACATTGGCACCCACAAGATCACCTGACAGCTGTTACATAAAAGCCATTAAAATATTTGCAGCTTCCAGATGTTATTTGATACTTACTCAAGCACACCCAAAACAGTCATGTAGGAGCAAGCAAAAAACAATAGTAAGGTCTATATATTCTCTAGTCACACACAGACTGGAGTACATTTAGAACATCACTTGATATCTAACACAGAAACAGTAAGAAGGGCTGGCCATCTCCCAGACATTTTCCAACATTACTCAAGTACCCACAGGTCACTTGGAAGCAACCACAGGAAGATTAGTAAGGACTGTGCATAACCCAGCTACAGCCCTGCAAAGTCTCAATGACTTTATTTTTTATTTTCTCTGCTTGCTGACTTGCAGTCTTACTGGATGCAATTTTCCCTTTTCATGGGTGACCCAGGAGTGCTGTGTCTTTAACTGGTCAAATGAAGGTGAAAACCCTGTATCCTGAGAACAGGTAGACAATTTATTTGCAGATCAGAGCTTTATTCCTGTACAATATTTTCCAGACAAAACAGTACTATATAGTACACACAGAAGGTCACCATAGGTATGTATATTCTCCAAACCTTTGACCTCGCAAAAAACAAACAAACAAAAAAAAAACAATCTAAGCAAGGGGCATGTGGGCTATTAGCAGCAAACAAAAGACAGAAAATCCCTCTCCAGAAAATATTTCACAGGGACTCAATATATGTGGTACTGCCCAGCCTGCTGTCCACCTTAATTCTGTGGTAGTTCACTGAGAACACTGTACCTCAATGTCTCAGAACATGTACACTAGTACCTCTTCCTTTTGGTATCCAGCCACACACAGTAGAAGAACTGTCAGTAATCAGCCATACTAATGCATGTGCTTGCCAAGTGGGTTCTAATGAGAACTTCAAAATATATGTGTTGCTCTTCTGTCATGGTGTGTGTGTCAGATACACTTCCCAATTGTGTACAGAGATAGCAGCCAGGCTCCTCATAGCTGAACGGTGACAAAGACTATAAAGTTACTGTTACTGTGCTCTTCTTAATTTTCAGGCCTATTGCCATGTTAAGTCAATATGAACTACCTCAACGTCTGTATGTCTTTCCTGGTAATAGTAATCAGTACATAAAGGTAAGGTATTATGATTTCTTTAACCTTTTAGTGCAGCCACAAATGACAGAATCTCCACTATATAGTTGAGAAGTCACTATGCTTTGTATCAGAATTTTTTTTTCACAGCTGTATCTATTGTTTACTTGTAAAGTGTTGTAAATGTATCTCTTACTGTAGTGCAGATGTTGCTTTTATAGCAGTCTACAACCAGCTGGCCATATGTGCATTAACAGAGCCATTTCCCAATGCAGTTTCATTGTGTTGTAACTATGCAGGGATATCTGTCCTTTAGAATGATTAATATATTTGAAAATCATAAAGATAATAAGTTGGTCTGTACATTGAGCAATTTATCTATACAGTGTTGCACCACACTACATTAATTTTATTTACACATGGTAAAATGAAGTTGTGTGTGACTGTCAGCACTGACTGTGACATGCATATTCCTGTTGCTTGTAATATGTAAATAATAGCACGTGGTGTAGCTTCACAGCTGATGTACAACCAGTACAGAATGCATTTTACTGCTGCTGCACATTTCAAAAAGATAAGCACATCTAGTAGTTTGAGATTTAATATATGCACTGGCATAGTTTTGACTGTTAAAAGTAATTCCATCAAGGGCAGCATTAATATCCTCTGACCCCGAAAGCAAGGTGAGTGAAAGTTCTTGTGAAGTTTATAATAGTGCAGCTAGGGCTTAGTAAGACTACCTAATAGTACTATTACTATCTCTTGGGAAGAGACTCTCTCTCTCTCTCTCACACACATTTTTTTCAGATTGTGGTCAACCCCTCACTCACACATAAAATGTAGCAGAAAATTATGCTTGATATCAAAGATTAAAGCAGGAATCATTTAAGCTACTTGATTGTGCTTGATGCATAATACACCCATAAACTGGGTACTTTCAAAGTGAACAGGACTTACTGGAAGGAAGGTTTACTTATATTTCTTAATTTGGCAGGTGAGCACTATTCAGTTATGAGTCTGTCCCTCCAGCATGTCCTATTTATTTCAGTGCTGAGGATCAAGTCTCTCAAGCGCGTAGCTCGATGGGATTTGGATTTTCTGAGGTGCAGCATGTCCATTAATTCCAGGTTGGACATGGCTTTATATGTCAGGCACAGATCGCCTCTGAGCAGGCAGTATGCCACTGAGTAGAGCTGAAGTTTCTGTAACCGGGCAGCATATGGCATCTGTTTGAGCCCTTTGATCCTCTTGGTGAGGTACTTTTGGGGTCTTTCCAGTTGCTGCAGGTGTCTGGTAAGGTACATCCCAAAAGGGGCATTGTACTCAATTATGGGCCTGATGAGGGATAAGTAAAGAGGCGCAATGACCTCCCCTGATCTAAATGTGAATCCCTTCATGATTAGGTGGGCTATATAAAATGTTTTTCTAACCACTTTGGCCACGTGGTTTTCAAATGAGAGATTGCTATCAACTTGGGTCCCCAGGTCCCTAATTACTTCTTCCATACTTAATGGATTACCACCTATGTGGTAATTTGTGGGCACTTTGTTTTTGCCAAAGGGGATGACTATACACTTTTTGCCGTTTAGCTTGAGGCCATGGCTCTGGCACCAGTTGTCTGTTTCTATGAGGCCCTTTTGTAGGATGCTTGTGTCGGCTGGAGAGTCGATTATGGCACCTAGTTTGCAGTCATCTGCGAACTTGGTCAGCCACAGTCCTTCCGTGTTGGCCTGTACCTCCGAGAAATATATACCGAACAAGAGAGGTCTCAGGACTGAGCCTTGTGGGATGCCACTTGTAACTGGTTTGGAGTCTGACATGGCTCCAGCAATTCTAACCATGTGGGTTCTGTCCTTGAGCCAGTTTGCAACCCATCTAGTGACATAGGGGTTTATATTTAAGCTGGTGAGCTTATCTATAATGCTCGAGTGGGGTATTGTATCGAAGGCTTTTGCGAGGTCCAGGTAGGCTGTGTGGACCACCTTCCCCTCGTCAATGGCCTTGGTGACTGTTTCAAAGAAATTGACCAGATTTAAGAGGCAGGATCTGCCCTTAACAAAGCCGAACTGGGTAGGATCCAGAGTCTGTAGGTCCCCAATATCTTTATTTATGAGGTCCATGATGATCCTTTCCAAAGCTTTGCAGACCAAGCTAGTCAGGCTTATGGGGCGATAGTTTCCAGGATCCGTTGAGGCACCACCTTTGTGGAGAGGGACCACTGTTGCTGTACGCCACTCTTTGGGTACATATCCTGTAGTAAGGCTGAGATTGAACAGTAGTTTTATGTTTGGGTTTAGCTCTTCTTGGACTTCATGTAGGACGCAGCCCGAGACACCGTCTGGTCCCATTGATGCTGTGTTTTTCCTTTGGAGCGGACGGCTCTTTCCTGAGCATCTGAGATGTCAGGGGGGCAGCACTCTGCTGGGATAGATATTTGCCCTTTTGGTGGGGGGGGGTTTTGCGCTGAACCTGTCAGCTAGGATGTTGGCAATGTCTGTGGGTCCGGTGTATTTTTTGTCATTTTGGACTAATTCTGAGCATATCTGGGAATTCCCACCCAGGTTCCTAACATAACTAAAGAAAGCCTTGTGATTATCCTTAGTGTCCTGTGCAATTTTTCTCTCAAAGCTGGCCTTAGACAATTTTATGAGTGCCCGTAGTTTTTTGCTAATACTGATCAGAGATGCCTTCCCTTTTTGTGATTTTGCTCTATCATGTAGTAGCTTCCTCCTTCTATTGTATAGTTTGTTTATGGCTGGGGTCCACCAGACAGGACGCCTGCCTTTGGTGGATTGGGTCTTGGTTTTATTTGGGATTGCATGATCCATGCATTCCTGAAGGTGTTCATAGAATGTGTTTATAAAGGATTCTGTGGTCTGGGCCGTATTTTCCACAGGCCCGGGGGCTTTGAAGGATTCCACCTCAGTTTTGAGGAGTGTGAAATTTGCTTTAGAGAAGTTTTTCACTGTGGTTTTCTGGGCAGGGGGTGGGGTCGGGATGTGAATATTCAGTGAGATTAGTTTATGGTCTGATCTTACCAGTGAGGGATACACTTCTGATCTGGAGCATAGAGCCCCCATGTTGGTGGTGATCAGGTCCAGTATGTTTTCCCCTCTTGTGGGAGTGGTAACACATTGTTCCATAGCATTTGAGTTTATAAATTCTATGAACCTTTGGGCTAGGGTGTTGGAGTTAGAGTAATGCTCCCAGTCTATGTTTGGGTAGTTGAAGTTGCCCAGTGTAATGGTGTTTGGAGAGACCTTCATATTTTCCAGTGTTCTCAGGAAGGCCATGTGGGGTTCCTGCGTTTGTGAGGGTGGTCTGTAGCAGGCTATAAACTGGAAGGCAGTTTTACCCACTGTTAGTTGCACATGGATAGTCTCTGATGCTTCGTGCTGTGCCACCAACCTGGAGGTGTGGGTATCTTTGACGAATATTGATACTCCCCCTCCTTTTGTGGTTCGGTCCATGTTTTGGAGCTGAAAAGCATGGTATGAGGTATAACCTGGTAGTGCTGGGGTGCTCTCAGGAGCCTTGAACCAGGTTTCTGTTACTGCACAGATATCAATGTTCTCCATGCTAAGGAGAGTTTCGAGCGCATGCATCTTGAGGTTTAGACTTCTGGCGTTGAGTAGCATTACTCTTAGTTTCTTATCCCTTGTGATACCTATGGAAGTGGGTTTGTCTTTTGAGCCTTGCCTAAAAAAGGCACTATGGGGGTGGCAAGAGCCTTTGCCAATATCCAAAAGCCCAGGGGTGACAGGTGCAAGCCATCCCTAGCGAAGCATCGTGGCTTGTCGAACATGTCATCCCAGGCAGACAGGCATTGGATCCCCTTTGAATGACACCAATACTTAAGCCAATTGTTGAAATTGATCATCTTGTCTTCATATTGTGGCATTATTCTTGGTGAGGGTAAGATGCTACTCAAGGTCAGGGTCATACCGGCCTGGGCTACATGCTCAGAGAGCTCCTCTATGTCTCTTTTCATGTAGTCCAGGGAGGTACATCTCAGGTCATTCACACCAGCATGGACAATGACTGAGTCATATTTGTACTTGCCTTGGAGTGACCTGAGTGCTTGTGTTATGTGGCGGATCCTAGCGCCCGACAGGCAGCTCACTGTGACCTTCTCCTTGTTCAGCCTGGTGAGCGGGACGTCAGTGTGCCTGATGATACAGTCACCTATTACAAGTGTATCAGGTGTGTTGCTTAGCCTTAAGTGCTGTGACTGTTCGGCACACTGGCTTTGTGAGCTATGTGTTGCATGTGTTTTGTTTTGGGGTAGCGGTTGCTTGGGTGTGTGCTTTGGAGGTCTCTGCTGCTTAGGCAGATTTTTATTTAGAGCCTCCGAGTATGTTTTTGTGTGTTTATGTGTTTGGTTTGCTGTCGTGGTAGGTCTATGTGAGACTGGAATTGTAGTGAGTGTTGTTTCCTTCTCCTCCTGAATGGTTATGCCAGTACTGAGTTGAGAGAGCTTAGCCTCCAGTTTGGCTATATGGTTGCATCTCTCACATGTGTTGGAATTTGTTGGGAGGAGGAGAGGGTTGTCTGTGTACATGAGGCAGTTGTAACATTGCCTCAAGATTCCCAGATTCACCATCTGGACCGGAGAGGAGAATGACAACTGACCCTTGGACATGCTAGAATAGTATTGGGAATTCCTTTATAATTGAGAAAAGGGCCAGTGGGGAACAGGGTACTCAAGGGGAGTTTTTGAGGGTGTAGTGCTTTTAATTTTTTAGTGCTGACTTATATAATTGCTTTAGTGAGCAAGTGCCAGGCTTTAGAGTAGGAATAGGGTGTTTATTATGAGAACTAGATCAGTTCTAAGGAAAAAAGTGAAGAGCAGACTTTCTGGGCCGAGAATGGTTTAAACCCAATTAAGCAGAGCTGCCCGATGCTGCGCTATGTACGAATTCTGCACGTGGTTTGCAATACATTGCATAGGAATCATATGAAATACAGGGCAGTAGACCAGACCAATGTGTGCCTTAACAATAACTACCCTCAGGGTCTACCAACTTTTTCAAGGAAGGCAAGGGTACCTAGTCGATTATCTAAGATATGTTTGAAAGCAGGCAGGGAATCACACTGTTGACATGAAAGGGGAGCCTATTCCAGAGCAAGGACAAGCAAAATGTGATGAACATATATTTCCATTTTATTTTATTTATTTCCTGATTTAGATTCAGATCTCTTGTTCTAGTGTTGTCTGCACTGTTTAGCACATCGTGAAAAAAGAGGTCTTGGATAATGGGATCCCTAAGGGTATGGAAAGCAAGTCACAGGTCTCCCCTCAAAAATCTATATGACAGTGACTATGGGGTGAGTGACTCCAGACTTTCATATTAGCTATTATTTAGATGTCCACAAGTCTTTTTATTAGGATCCTCAGTTTTTATAAGTTATTGATATGTCTAGAGATACAGTGATATGTCTAGAGATAACATGTCAAAGATGCATTTGAATTCTGCAATGGGTCTTATCATGGCTGAGTAGAGGGAAACAATTTATTTATTTTTTTGCATTTGTTAACTGGGGAGGTATGACTGGGCAAAGCCCGTTTTGAGTAGATGCTAGGAAAGAAACTCCCCAGAAGATACATTAAAGATGCTCACAGTAAAACAATATTTTTTACATTGATACATTATTTAGAAAGTTCTTAAGACATCTAAATTCAAACTGGTTACATAAATGCATTACTTTGATAATTCTTAAGACATCTAGATACAAACAGGTAATTGTGCTGTAGTAACACTATACAAAAATGTAACAGGCATTTCTTCTCTGGTGACATTATAAGTGATATTGCATTCCAAGTATAGAACATTTAGTATGCAAGTGGTTCATGTGCAATATATATGTGACAAGCATGTTTTAGATATGACTTATACGACATGGGAAAGGAGGGCTACAATACAGATGTTAGGAGTAAATAAGTTGAGGAAAGAAATACGAAGAATCAGCAGGTAGGCACATAACAATTAAAGCTAGAAGAGGGAGAAAGGGTTGTATACCTAATGAGTCAAGGATAATAGTGCTAAGAATACAAAGTATGGTGATCACACATAGATGAACCATCTCGCACAGTCTGTGATACAGAAAACACTATGCTCTCTGTTTACAGATGATAATTTCCTTTGTTTTGCAAGAGGTGCCCTTAATGATTCAATGTGATATATAGAAAACATTCTTGACTATGGTCACTGTATGTTGTTCAAAGAAGAAGAAGCTATTTATCTAGATCTCTGATGTCAAACTTCTTGGAGACCAGGCTGTCACTGATGTAGTATAATGGCACTGGTGATCTTATCCAAAAAAGAGGATGCATCACTCTCTCAGACAACTTGCATGCTGTCCTTGAGCCAATTTGCAATCCATCTTGCCACACATGGGACTATGTTAAAGGAGATTCACTTGTTTAAAATCGCATCGTGTGGTAAGATATCAAATACTTCTGATAGATCCAGGTAGGCAGTGCAAATTCAAAGATCAACATTGTCCCCGGCCTGAGTGATTTTTTTAAAGAAGTTCACAAGACTGAGGAGGCATGTCATGCACTTAACAAATCTGAATTGCTGTTGAACAAGCATGATTAATTTCATAATGGCTTAGTTTATGAGGTTTGGGATGTTATGTTCCATGGCTTTGCAGACAAGATAAGGCTGATGAGTCTATAGTGGTTTGGGTCAGTGGTAGGGCCACTTTTATGAAGAGGCACCACCATTGAAGTGTACCATTGCTCAGAAACATAGCCTGTAGTGAGACTTAGGTTGAACAAATTAAGGAGAAGAAAATATACAATGTTGTCAAGAACCACTGAAGAAGTATTTTTGGGCATGGAAAGCATTTTATGGGTATGATCCTTAGAGACAGTCTTGGGGGCTGACTCTGGTATTTTTGTGGTATGGACGATAGTTTCATGGGAGAAATTTTCAACTAATTTATTAGCTAATATGTTGTTAATGTTGATAGGATTTGATTATGAAGTTCTATTATAAATAAGTTCTTTTGTTTTCTAACTTAGCTGAAGAAGGAATTATAATTTTCCTTACAATCAGAAATAAGGTTATCTTCATGGGAGGCGTTACTATTTTTAATAGCTGCCTTCAGTTTCTTGTTGAGGTGATTTTATATTTTCATTATGATTGTGGTGAGAAGTTCTAGCCTTGAAATGTAATCATCCATCTGTTGTAAAGTTTATTCATATCAACTGAACATGGGGTGTGTTATTGGATTTGCCACTATAGTTGGTCTTTGTGGATACAGCCCTGTTATAGCAATTATCTAAACTAAATCCTTGGCATAGGTATATACATATCTTGGTTCCACTTCAGAGTTATACATTTTTTTTGTGATTACATAATACTATGGTAAAAGGTTACCTTTTTGAAGTTTTAAAGAGGGTGGTTTTCAGAGGATGTTCTGAGAGTACAGGTTACCAGTTGTTGATTAGTCTTAACAAATAAGGAACCAGCCATGAGCAAGGGTGCAGGACTGAAATGAATTTGTGAGAACTATGTCTAGGATATTTTCACTCCTGGTGGGGATATGAGCAGTTTGATCCAGGAATTCTCATGCACCCAATCTACGAAATGTTGTGTATACTCAACATTAAAAGTATAACTATTATGGTGTGTGGAAGAGTAGTTGAAGTGGCAGAGGATTATAGAGCTATTTTTAATAGGAATGTGTTCTAGCAATGCTAGGACCTTATCATGGTCATATGGGTCCATGGAATGTGACCGATGTCAAGCTATAAGTTGAAGGCTAGACTTACTATGCTTAAGCTGGAGTTTAACAAGCTCATTGAGCATCACTTTAGTAAGGATGAAATCCCTGATGAGAACTGAGACACACTGTCATTTCCAGTAGAACTGAAGATGTGATAGGCACAGAACCCAGGCATAGTGAGGGTGCTGCCACTGCATATGAACCGTGTGTCATTCACTAGTGAAGTATGGACCTGTTCCAACTACAGTAGTGCCTGTAGCTTGTGCAGTTTTTATTTCAACTCCTGGCATTGAGAGATGCTGCCTTGATGTTGCCTAATTTATGATTTTATTGTATTAACTTTTTATTTTTCAGTTTTTATACACTGTTTGAAGCTTTTACCTTTCCCACCTGCTAATGACTTGTAAAGTTTATTAACCTATATTTTACAGTCATAGTATTGTTAGGTTATGTGAATCTGTGGTCTACAGTCATAGTATTGTTATTTAACGTGAATTTATCTACTTTACACATGTTACTTACTATTTGCTGTACTAAAGTCATTGTTTTCTCCTTTACCTGCTTATATTTCCTTTGATTCTACATCAGCACATACCTAGCTCTCTAATATCAATATTTCCTGCCTTGGACACTTGACTACTTTTGTCTGAAGACTAAGGACCCTCTCCTACCGGTGGCTACATCACAGTGCCTCCTACCCTTGTTCCCTTATAGTGATAAGGGAAGCAAGAAAGTACGTTATTTTCTTATAGTTTTAGAAGTGTATAGAGCAGGACTAATTAGTTGTAGGTGGTTTAAGGTTGCTTCTAAGCCAAGACTGCCTGCAGCCATTTCCTTATAGTTGTACTTTTTCCCCACAACATTTCTGAAATAGATTCCATCTATACCCTCTCCTGCCCTCCCTTGACCAGTTTTTCCCCCACTTATAATCGACCTCTGTAATTACTGCCTTTGTCCACTAGGTGGCATCCTTACCCAGCTCTACCAATCCCTCTACCTTATAGCATATTGCTCTCAGGATTTCCTTGTCCAATACTTTGCTTCTCTTCAGTTCAATAAGTTGTATTACCATATTAACACCTTTCTCCTACCATCCCTCCCACCACTCAGCATACCTCTCTTTGTACCTACATTACTTACCTTTTTTCAAAGTACTTTTCTCTGATTGTTCCTCATATCCTTCTTCCTTCTCTTGTCTCTACCCGGTCTGTTCGCCCTACGGGCTCACTCCGCTCCCCTACCCCCAAATCCCACCCACCCCCAGTGGCCCTAAACTTATACTTCTATAACCACACCCTCCTAAGCACACAACCAATCAGACAGTGCCACCATCTTAGTAAATTGAACCACACCTACTTTTCACGTAACCAATCTCTACCCCTAATTAATTATAATCTTAACTCAAACTCCTCTTCTCCTCCTAACCGATAACTCTGCTAAACAACCTAATATTTCCTTGCCTATTCTACCATCATGTCTACTAAAACCACCTTAACCCGAACTAAACTACTACTCTGTGCCACACTCACATCTGTACTAACCTCAACATATCTAATAACCTCCTATGAACACTCAAATACTTCTCATCCTAACCATCCAAGAAAACTAACACTTCCACATACTCTCACATTCACCCTTAATAATATCACTATTACATCCACACCTAAATACATACTAGCTAAATACCACAGACTTGCCCACATTAAATACAACAACCTTACAACAAAGAAATCCCTTTACCAAATTAGTAACATACATTCTCTTTTACTTTCTCTAAAAAAGCATTCCTTACTGGATGGAGACATACATCCTAATCCTGGCCCACATAATGTCCCATCCACTGGACATCTCACCAAAAATCCCTTTATCCCCCTCATCCCCAACAAAGACCCCAACTCTCTCCTCATTGCACATCTCAATATCCAAAGTGTAAATAACAAAGTTCCCCATATTCATGCTCTCCTGGATATACACTCTTTTGATATTCTATGTTTAACAGAGACTTGGCTTAAACCTAAAACACATGATAATGAAATTATCCCACCAGGTTATAACATATTTAGACTTGACTGTATAAAAAGAAAAGGGGGGGGTAGCACTTCTTTTTAAAGATGGGCTACAAGTCAACTCTATACCCTATAACCCACCTAAAGAAAACCATGCTGAAGTCTTTATTTCCAAATTACAGCACAACTCTAGTAAATCCTTATATATCTTTTGTATCTATCTACCTCCCAGAAACAATATCAGCATTCTAGAGGATATTCTGAGCTGGATCTCAACATCCTTCCCACAAGAAACAATTATCATAGGAGACTTTAACATAGATTGGAAGAACATAAATACTGAACACCCTACCTCTCACATTAACCTTCAAGGCTTCTCTCAGACCATTACCTCCCCAACAAGAATAAACAAACGAAACAAAAAAAGGGAGCATTTTGGATTGGATCCTTATTAATAACTACTACCAAAATTATACAGTTGGCATCCTCCCTGATGATATAAGTGACCATTCCTTGACTTATATAATCAGGCAAAAGTTTAATACCTCTCACCTAACCTCATATAAGACTATACGGTCCAATAAGCAATTTAACCAACACCTTTTCCAGAGTGAACTCAGTGCCTGTGATTGGTCTCAATTAAAAACCCTCCCACTTGAGCAGGCCGTTGAATATTTCAACTCTAAGTTCTTAGAAATCCTAGACCACCATGCTTCTAAACGTACTATCAGAACTAGGTCCAAACCTGCCCCCTGGCTTACAAATGAAACCAAGAAAAAAATCCTCCTCAGAAATAAAGCCTGGTCTAAGTGGCGAACTACCAAAAGTAGATCAGATCAGCAAAGCTTTAGACATATGAGAAACATGACAAAAAAAGATATTATCTCAGACAAAAAAAACTTCTACTGTAAAATGCAGCAAACTAACCAAAACAACCCTCAAAAATTCTGGGCTAGTATCAATAAACTCCTCTATCCAGGTCACTCAGGAACGCCAACCCCAACAGGTGCAACACATGAGACTCCTATCCAAACTACCAATGCTTTCAATTCCTTCTTCACAGAGGCTATCCAGTCTCTAGCCAGTCAACTAGCTCCTGATAGAGCCAGTCTTCTTAACTCTTCTCCGAGCTCTCTTCCTACCTTCCAATTTCTACCCACCTCTACAAATTATATCTATAAACTCATTCTAAAACTTAAACCTTGTACTCCTTCTGCTGACCATATCCCAGCTGAATACCTGCAAAAAGCAGCTAAAGAAGTAGCTTACCCGATATCCATCCTGATTAATGGAACTACTAACGAAGGAATCATCCCTGACATATGGAAAATCTCACACATTATCCACTACACAAAGGTGGCAACTCAAATGAATACTCTAACTATCGACCTATAGCCCTACTATCCCCCCCTAGCAAAAATAATGGAAAAATGTATTCACCATCAGCTTCTAAACCATTTAATTCAACATAACATACTTGCTGAAAGCCAACATGGCTTTAGGCCATTCCACAGTACTACTACTGCCCTCTTATCTTTTACGGATACCATAAACAAAAACTTCAATAACAATGTTCTCTCTTCCTCTCTATTTATTGATCTCTCAAAAGCATTTGATATGGTAAACCACTCTCTACTTATAAATATTCTGAAATCACTCTCTCTTGATACATTGGCTGTACAATGGTTTACTTCTTACCTCAGCAATAGGCAACAGGCTGTGCTCTGGGAGAATAAACTATCATCCCACCTTCCAGTCTCACTCGGTGTCCCTCAGGGCTCCATCATAGGCCCTCTCTTATTCTCAATATTTATCAATGATCTCTACCTAGCTATTCCTCAGGCAACATGCATACAATATGGAGATAATTCTACTTTAATCTGTGCAGCTGAATCTTCATCAGAATTACAATCCCTAACTCAGAAAATATTTAACATAGTTGAAACCTGGTTCTTAAAACGTTGCCTTCTCTTGAATCCCCAAAAAACAAAGCTCCTTCTCTTTACACCTACCCATATATCCATGCCCTTAGATTTCTCTGTCATTTCTAACAATGGCACCCTCATATCCCCTGATTCTACCACCAAACTCCTAGGAATAACTATAGACAATCACCTCAGCTTTGATAACCATATTAACAATACTATAAAAACAGTCAACAGAAAAATGGGCTCCCTATACAGGATTAAATATTTTCTCACTCCAACCACCAGAACTACTATTGCCCACTCTCATCTAATCTCAACACTCCTCTATGCCTCACCTATTTACACCAACCTATCCAAGAAGAATCTTCTTAAACTCACTACATCTTACAACAGCATTGCCAGATTTGCTACTGGTAATCACTTTAGAACTCATCACTGCCAGAATCTAAAACAACTAGGATGGCTTGAACTGCAAAATCAGCTTTATTTTAACCAACTAACCATTGTTCATAAGATCCTCAACCAGCCCAACAACACTCCTATACTCTCAAACCTCATTACTCCGTATAAAAATCTGAATACCTTACGCTCAGCTAACAAACCTCTACTTAGTATTAGTAAGTCTAATAACATGGCAGGAAGCTCTCTTTTCTCTTACACAACTGGGAAATACTGGAATCTTCTACCTAGTGATCTTATATCACTTCCTTCCCTACCCCATTTCAAACAAAAACTCAAAATACACCTTAGAACACACTGGTTGTGCCCTTGCACTAACCCTGACTAACATATTACCTCAGTGACTAAGTTTCTCCTAACTCCTCTTTAATTATAATTTAATGCTCTTTCTGCAAACTTTAGAAAAATAGCAAACCCACTTTAGTGATGTTCTACCTCACATGGATATCTTGAGTAACATGTTATCAATACTCTTCTGCAACCACTCTCATGAAATTGTAAACCTTAAGTTTAATCTACCTCATGTGAATATTTTGTCCCACATTATTGTAAATATTTGTCTTGTAATAAACTATAAAATGTTTGTATCTACTGCTATGTTAACTTGATTGTAACCTGACAAACACTGTTTTGTATTTGTAACCTTATACATTTTGTTATAATGTATCTGTCTTTGGAGCTTTTCTCCCCAGGCCTCTACTGAAAATGGACATATATCCAGTTGGACTAGCCCGGTCAACAAATGTAAAATAAATAAAATAACTTGGGATGTTCCTTAGATGAACACTCTTTAAATAGGCACAATGGAAGTAGGCAAAGCCTTCCATCATCTCATCTCAGGGAGAAGCAAACTGGAACCTCCTGGAATGTTACCAGATACTTAGCTAACTGCTGAAATTATTCATCATGTCTTTGAATCTGGGCATCACCTTCTTTGAGGAAAGGATGCCACTAAAAACTACAGTCTTATCCTTGATGGAAGCATATGTGGCAAGCTCCAGCAAGTCTTTCTGCATGCCCATCATGGGTTTCTGTGCCAGAGCATTAACTCCAGCATGGATTATGATCATTGCATAGTTACACTTACTGGAGGAGACGATGTAAGGATTTGTGCATATTAGAGAGCTAGCTAACAGCAGCCTGGTCCTTGTACAGCCTACTGAGTGTGGAACCAGTGTGCCTAACAATGGATTCACAAATTACTATGATGTTTTCTGAAGTTGATAGGTACAGGGATGTTTTGTTGCCTTTGACATGTTTTTGAAGGGGTGCATCTAGTAGATGCATTTGGGGTTTCTCTGATGCCTACTTTAATGAGTTCTATGTGGCATATGTAAAGATTCTTAATGACATATGCTTATGACTGTTTTACAGTAGTATGAGGTTGTTGTATTTGTATGAGTCAGCATGAAGAGGTGTGACACTCCATGTATGCATTGGATTTTGAGAGTCTGTTTTCATATCAGCTACCTTTTACACCTCTCAGAGATGGAATCAATGTCATTGAGCAAGAGTTCATATTCAGTGAACATGTGTCAGTTATTATACTACCACAAGATATCAAGTGCCACAAGGCTCACAGTGGAAGGGAAGGCATATTGACATTTCCCCATGACAGCCAATGCTATTATTTATAGGATCTTGGGGAAGAAGGTGTGGGCAAGAAGGAAGGAAGGCAGGACATTCTACAGTCAAACTGGGTCTGTAGGAAATAACAACATGCAGACCTGGGCAGCAGGCAGTGAAGTCAGTGCTAAAACTCAGAGCTGCCTGGTACCAGTCACCCAACAGAGGAAGGAAGAAGGAATTGTTATATTAATGACTAGGGGGGACTTCACTTGAGCACACAAACCTCTATATAGTTACTAATATGGCTGCTGTGTATTTAGCATAGCTGAGTATAGCTGATGTCAGTATAAATTAAACAGATAGTGAAACAAAATGGAAAACTAGCTGTAATTCAAACACTTAGTACTTGCTAGCCAGAAACAGAAGCAGTCAATGTATTATCTATTTTACACAGGCTTTTACATAGGCCAGAACCAAGCCAGATGCAAACTGTAAGAACAGTGAAATAAAGTGCATGAAAGCAATCAAAAGAACAGGATTTCATCAGGATTATTTAAACAAATGTAAGTGCAGTACAAGGAATGCAGAATTAATTCTATGAGTTAATTATGACATATCATGCAAGCAGCATATGTAATGTTTCCAGCAGGATCAGGTGGTAGAACTTCCTAAAACCTTTATTAAAAGACCACAGGAATGTTGAGCTGAGCTCAGTATAAATAGCATGAGTCAGAAAATAAATAAATAAATAAAACACAATTATAATTTGACCGCTGAATTTCAGGTCAACCAGAGAAGTACCATACTGTAACATTAGATGTTTAAATGATAACTGCTGCAATAGCCTTTGTTATATAGGTTGCATCCTGATAAGGATATAACAGCTGGCCAGCTTCCAAAGCTTCGGGACACCTTCCACTCATCCAAACCATCACTCAGTTTGAGCTGAGCTGATTAAAAAAGAAAATAATTTGGCGCCAAGCCCTTCAGAGCTTTCATGCCAGCTGAGAGAGGGAAGCTTAGTCCTGAAAGGAAAATACCTAGAAACAACAAAAAATAAATGTCCACACCCTGGAATAAAGAACAGACCAAAAAACAAGTGGGGTGGAGAAAGGGAGCAGCAATTGCAGCAGAGATCCTTCAAACTTCTATTGTTATGATAAATTTATTTACACAACTTTATTGCATTCATAACATTGATCTCATTGATCACTGCTGTAGTAGCACCATTTGGGAGGTAGAAATAGAAGAGACCAGGAGCCCCTGGGAATGGTCTTAGCAAAGCTCGGTCAAGACCAAGAGAAGGAATTAAACATTTAAAGGACCAAGATGCTGCATCTAAAAGACTTCTAGAATCCCCAAAGCAGTAGATGAACCAAGGCCCTGGTAGAGTGGGCCTTGACCCTGCCTGGAATAGTTTAAGGTAACAGCCTTAGACAACCATTTAGAGATTGTTCCTCCTCCTTACATTCACAAGAAATTAATAAGTGATCCAAAGATCTGAAAGTTTCAGTTCTGTGTAAATAGTGCCCGTGTTGTCTGTGGACATCAAGATATTGAGTATCCTTTCTCCCTCATTTTTGGGTTCAGGAAAGAACATGGAGATCTATAGTTTGGCTTAAAGGAAACTGGGATACCACTTCAGATATAAAAGGATTAGTTCTCAAAGAAGCCCTGTTTTTGTGGAAAATGAGATAGGGTTGATACAGCATAAGAGGTTGCAATTCAAATGCCCTACTTGCAGATGTCAGAGTAATCACCAAAACTGTTTTCTATGTTAAGAACCTCAAGTCAGCCAGGTTACCTGGTTCAGATGGAGCAAATGTCAGCTTCTCTAAGAAAATTAAGATCACAAGGAAGGACCACCCTTTTCTTGGAGACATTTATGCAATACCCCTTTCAAAAACATGTTGACATGAGAATACATAGAAAGAGGAGGATCCATGGGCAGAAATGTTGAAATGGCCAATGAATGTACCTTGAGGAAAAAGTAAGAAAAGCCATAGGATACTACATCACTCAAATATTGTAAAACCAGAGAACAGCTAGCATAGACTGGGTGCTAGTAATGTTGTTGGCACCAACTAGAAAACCTTTTCTATTTGCTAAGATATGATTTTCTACTAAGAGTCTTTCTTGCTTCCATTAGTGTCTTCTAAATATCCTCAATCGATAAGTGTCTAAAGGGAATTAAGACTCTAGGCAGTCGGTTGAAGCTGATGATTGGGGTCAGGGTGTGCCACACACACTCTTGATCTTGTATGACTAGATCAATTCCATGAAGAAGCTTGTGAGAATTGCTCCTGGCCATTTCCAAAAGAAGGGAGAACCACTGTTGCCTGGTTTAGAAGGGAATCAGAGTCACCACAATGATCTTGGAGAATTACTTCTGAATATTCAGAAGTAACTTGGATATCAGTGGAAGGGGTCAAAAAACATGAAGAAACATTCCTGTCCAAGGGAAAAAGGCATATGTCTTCCAGGCCTTCTTTCATGGAGTCTTGGAGCAGAATCTTGTCACCTGATTGTTTAGAGCAGAGGCACAAAGGTCTTCTTAAGGAACTCCCCACAGATAGTTCAAATCTTAGAAGATCCGTGATCCAGTTTCCATTCATGAGGCTCTGCCCTTGCCCCATTCAGCTTGTCTGCTGTACAGTTTTGCTGTAATGGAATGCTGAACACCTGTAGAGTAAGACTGTATTGTAAAGCTGTAGCTCAAGCTATTATGGATAGTCTTACAAAGCGGGTACAACCTTCTCCCTTGCTTGTTGATGTACCACATGACTGTGGTATTGTCTGTAACTACTCAAAGAGGTCCCAGGGACCAAAGGTGATTTGGAGTTGAGTGCCTTGATAAGGGCAAACATTTCTTTTATATTTATGTGTTTGTGTCTGTCCCACGTACCTTGCACTTTTATCCCTCCTGAAATTGATCCTCAAAGTCCATGAAATTCCTATGGTACCCCAAAAGAAATAGACTGGCATATTCTCATCACATCAGAAAATGGGAACAAGGGGGACTAAAATTCCCAGAGACTGAAACTTATATAAAGGCATTTATAATTAAAATAGTGATGAATTGGATACATCCTAGATACTCTTCCAATTGGAAACAGTTGCACTCCATTATACTAATGAATGAAAATTATTTATCAAAGAATGCTTTGGTAACTGACAAATATAACATATGGCACTATTTAAGTTTAAATGTACAGTATAGTACAACAAAATTAAGTAAGCTAACACTAATAAACAATATTTTTGATGTGTTTAGAAAATTCATTAACACAAATTTAGATATAAAACTGTGGCATAGATTTTTAATATCATTTACTATTACAAGGGATTTCCCTGATAAAACACATAGAGAGATTTTTGGTTTATGGGAAAATAATAACCTATTTATTTGGTTGCAATGTATTGAAAACCAACAAGCTTTGAACTCACAAAGTATATTGTCAACCTATGGCCTATCTCCTAATGACTGGTTGGTTCTTCAGAGTGTCACAGCATACACTAAGGATCTGTGTAGAATAATACATAACTCATCCTTCAAAACCGTACCAAAAATTATAAACTGGATTTTTGGAATTCTATTTAATAATATCAATGTTAAGAATGAATTATCATATCTATATAATACTTTAATTCTCTATAAGACAGCTCCTAAAGACTCTTACTGGCAATACCTAACTAAAGGGTTTCAAGTATCATTATCAATGGAAGATAAAACAAACATTTTATTTTCAGTTAAACTAACTTCTTACTCACAATTCTGGAGGATTTTTCATTGGAAATGTCTACACAGATCCTTTTTGACACCTGAGAAACTCTCAAAAATGAACCCTTCAAACAGCAAGTTATGCTGGAGATGTCATCTGTCCACTAATGCAGACTAGTTTCATATATTTTATGACTGCACTAATATAGTAAACCATATTAGAATGAGATTAACAAATTTCTTCAAGTTATCTATCTGATAAATTTTTTGACAAAGTCTTTAATTTTATTGAATGTTGTTAATAGTAATAATATGAAGAAAGATGACTTGTATTTGTTGTAGACAATGTTAGCAATAGCCAGAAAATGTATAACTAGAAGATGGATCTCTAATGTAGCACCCACAATGGAGTAATTCCTAATATAATAAGAAATTCATAATAATGGAGAAAAGAATTAAAGTGCTCAGAACTTTTCCTAAGCCATTGGTTAATAGTCCATGGAGGAAAGTTTTAAATTTGATTGATACCCTACAGATGGAACCAAACTCTTCCTATCATAGTTTATATATTAACTTATTATTTAACTTCAAATGTTTTTATCTGAATACTTTTTGTCAGGCTGAATGTTGTTGTTTGTCTTTCGGCTTTTCCCGGTTAGGGGTCGCCACAGTGGAACTCCGGTCCGCTAATGATTGGCAGTTGTTTTTTATGGTGTCGAGTTGCCAGCCCAATGCCCAACCTTCAATGAAGGCATGCCCATTCAATGCATGTCTTTCGAATGCCCAATCAACTGCAGGGAGGACATGAAGACTCCACACAGAAGGCACTTCCAACCCAAGCCGAGAATCGAATGGGAGAACCTTTTGTTATGAGGCAACAATGCTACCGCTGCACCACCACAGAAGTATTTTGTCAGGCTGAATGTAAATACTGTAAATAGTTATTGAATGTTATGACTGTATTAAATTATTGTGTTATTTCATCAAAATAAAAATCATTTGAGTAAAAAAAAAAAAAACAAAGTCCAACGTTTCTGGGTTGACTGACTGCTTTGGAACAGGGAGGGAGAAGAGATGACCAGATTTAGGAATGTTTGCTGTTTCCATCAAGTGATTTCTCTTCTGACAAATTCCAGCACTAGGATTTGAGAAGACAAAGGATGTTGGTGCTAGGATCAAAGAGAATTTGGATACCATTATATTTTTCTCATGTATAGTTTTGCCAGGGGTATCATGAGAATCATAGATTACATGAAACCCAAAATGCTAAGATGTTCCTGTACAGTGAGCAAAGTCTGGGTAAAAAATTCTTAGAAATACATCTAGATATACATCTATTTTTTAATTGTAGAAGAAACGGTCTTTGAACTAAGGTGTCTAGCTGACACCCAAGGAACACAATCCTGTGTGAACAAATCACAAAAGACTTTTGAATGTTTTCTTGGATCCCAACTTGTATAAGAGGCCTTTCACCTAAGTGAGAGAGTCCTGATACTTTGAAAAAGACTCTGCAAAGACAAACAAGTCATCTAAATATGGAAAAAATGTGGATACCCTGTAGCCTGCAATGAGCTATTACTGAAGCTAGGCATTTTGTGAACTTTTGGTGCAGTGGATAGTCCAAAGGGTAAGGCAGAAAGCTGACAATGTGATCCAGACACAGAAAACATTAAGAAATGCCTGATGTCTAGATGAATAGGAATGTGAGGATAAGTATTTTTAAATCTAGTGTTACCACAAAACATGAATGAGGAAGGAGAGGTAGCAGGTTGTAAAGTGGCAGCATTTTGAATTTGAGCATGATCGCAAACAGGTTTAAGAAAGGAAGATCCAGAATTGGTTTCTAATTTTTTTGTTTCTTTGGCACTACAAATATCCTTGAATAAAAATCCTTTCCTATTTTGGGAAAGAGGAACTAGTGATGTCACTCCTTGGGATAGTATGTGATGGACAGTGGAAAATAAGAGCCTGATCTGGTGGATTACCCGCTGAAAAGAAGGGATTTCCTCCCAATGTCATCAGTTACCTTGATGGATAATCTTCAGAACCAGTTTGTCTGAAGCTATCTGTTGCCAAAATGAAAAGTGGAGGTACAGTCTTTCTGGAAGGGAAAAGGTGCTTCCAGGGTTGGGGAGGGGGGAAGCTCCCTTATATAGTCATTCTGACCTGTTGGAATTTTTGTGGTATTGGGGAGTTCCTGTATTCCTTTTGGAACCCTCATGACATTTATTCATAAATGTCTGTTTATCTGTGTATTGTCGATACTGTTTAGACTATTTTTTGCCAAAACTGGATGAGGGGTTAGAGAATCCCTTAAAAAACTTGGGAAAGGAGGGCTGAAAAATCTTAGTGGTTCCTTGTATAATTTTACCCCTCTTATCACACTTCTTTGATAACCTCTGCAGCAGAGGGACCAAAAACAAAGGCTCTATCCATACATAGCAACCGTACTGAATTTCTTGGTTTTTACAGATTTTGAGGTCAAAATAATGGTGTGCCATGATTCCCGAGTGGCACCCCTTAATTTCCAAATTTCCTGGCCTTTTTTTTTTTTCAATTTTTTGGCCTGACGTCATCACATGCACAGGTGTGCGCTATGACATCAGCTCCCTGAACAGCCTGCCCAGAATTCCTCGAAGGATTCGCAGTACTTTCTGGCCAGCCAGCAGCAGGTTCTATGCCTCCGATTGTATATTAATATTTGATTTACACGGTCTTCTACAAACATTAGTGTGCACAAAATGCTTAGTTATTAAGCTGCAAGTGAATGGTTCTCTGGTTATTAAGCTGCAAAGGAATGGTTCTTTGCTTGCTATGTGGATTACATGGTCTTCCATGACCATTAGTGTAAACAAGCTGTTTAGTTATTAAGCTGCAAGGGAATAGTTCTGTGCCAGCATTGCTACGCGGATTACGTGGTTCTTTTCTTCCATGAGCAATGTGGTTGGTTCAGTTCTTCTTATTAGGTAAGACACACAGGCTGCAAGGGAATTTGTATGTGTGTGCAAAATGCCCCAGTTAAATATACCTGGCGGCTAGAGTTACTCAGGCTCAAACCCAGAGCCTGAATTTCTACCCACCATCACTTGTGAAAACTGTTCATATTTTTGCCTTATATTTTTGTTCTGTTCCTCATAAAATCTGTGGTTTTCTGGATTTTGAATTCACTAAATAATGACAGACATTTGAATTTCAGACTTTATATTATTTAGAAAATACACGGTAACACAAAATCTTTTATTCTAGCAATTTTCTAAGCTTATAAGATCAATATTTGAATTTTGTCCCTATTTTTTGGGCTGCATTCTGTCATTATTGGCTTTGTCGAGGTTTTTTGTGCTAAGAGGATGAGAGCTATGGTGAGAACTGAATTCACTGAATATGTTTGGGGCTGTATTCCCCCATTATTGGCTTTGTATAGGCTTTTTGTGCTATGAAGTTGAGAGCTATGGTGAGAACTGAATTCATAGAATATTTTTGGGGCTGTATTCCCCTATTATTGGCTTTGTCTAGGCATTTTGTGCTAAGAGGTTGAGACCTATGGTGAGAACTGAAAACAGTAAATGATAGCCATTTAAGTTTGTCTTCCTATCTTTCAGGAAACGCATGGTGGTAACACATTTTATTCTAGCAACTTTACAAGGTTATACAAGCAATGTTTAAAATGTGTCCCTGGTTTTGGGGCTTTTGTCCCTCCCAATAAATGTTGCTTTTTCCAGATTTTTTGTGCTGCAAAGTTGAGAGCTACAGTTGAGTGTCAAGTGGATTTTACAAGGAGTTGAGAGCTTCAGAGGAAGAGAATTTTAGTAATGCTTATGCCAAGTGTGCTTGCATCTTTAGTAGCTTAACAGATAGAATACTTGCTTTTAATGCAGAAGGATGTGGGTTCTACTCCCACAGTATGTAGATGCATTGCTGATACTGTACTGTGTTGCACTTTTAAAGGGGGGTGAATGCTGCAGTCCTGAGAATGTCCTCCTTGGCAGTGATAACTAGTAACTATGAATCTGTTATCAGTTGGCCATCCATTCCCTATTGCAATATTACTAGCTTATCATTTTTTTAATGTAACCTGGGCAATGTGTTCCTCAAGGGCAACAAGCACTTTATTTGTTTATGAAACAATGAAATATAAAGTTGTTTGCTAGCAGCAACATCTTCATTAGTTACAGATCTCTTTATGGTGGAATTATTTAAATAACTTTTACTTCTGCAGAGATTGTGCATATTTACTGATACTGGTGGACTGTAGAAGTTTGAGTAGACTTTTAAATGTTCTGAATTGGGCAGTTTTGCCATTATTGGTCCTTGCATTTTGTTTCTTTGCTTACTGGAAAAATGTTCAAAACAATACATTTAAAACGGCCTCTAACAACTGTACTGTATTATACAAGGAATTTATTTTAATACAATCAGGAAGGTGTATCGAAGAACACGTGTGTTTCATGTGCAAGGGGCCTATGATTTGAAAACAACCCAAAGGTAATCTTTATCTGCCACTGTCCAGATGCATTTTCTTTGAATGTGGGTTTCAATGCTGTTTCAGTGAATGTGAGTTTCAAGGGCAGAGAAGATTTTAACGCTAAGTCTGTTTTCATTGAGAGACTGCATTGCTTTGTTTAGCAGTTGTCTATTAATGTTTGTGCTGTAAAATGTAAAATAAAACTTTTAAATTAAATCATTGTAGACGTAAAGCAGTATGCACATACAGTGTCTATGGTAAATGGGGCAAAATAGCAAGTAATGGGATATTGGAATGGCTGCAGGGGGGAGAACTGTATATGGGGAGGCCCCATTTGACCATGATTTTGTGATGGGGGAAGGGCAGCAAACTCAAAAACAGCCCTGGGTAGCACAAACTGTAGCTATGCCACTGCCAAGATTAGAATATAGCCTACCATAAAACCCACATACTGCAAGTCACCAAAAACAAAATCCTAAGGTTCTGCATCTTCTCTCTTCCCAGTGATCATCATTGCTATACATTAAAACAAAACAGTTACTATTTACTACAGGGTCTAGGTCTGGGGCCATATTTTGCTTGTCTATTCTTCAGCTGGAATTTGAAAGTTGATATCCCACAATTCCATTTGAGTGGGGGGTTACATAATTATGTATGTACATTTTATGCTAATAGACATACAGATTTGTACCTACTTTTCATTGGCCTTTGTCCAGTTTTTGATGTTTCCAGGTTGAGAGGTATGTATCAATAGGAGAATGCAAATTCTCATTTTTCACCATCATCTGAGAGGTTCTAAGGATATGGCCAGGCAAATCTGCTCAAAACAGTACCAGTGGCCATAGCCCTGGAGGAAGTATCAACTGCATCATAACACACATTCTAAACAAAGTAGTGACTAGTACAATGGAATAAACTAAATTAAAATAGATTTTTCCTTAAAAGACAAAACATTCCTCATATGTTCACAGTTAGAATACATTTTAACATGTAAGTCTGACAATTCAAAATTCTGAAAATCAAGTTGTAGAAGCATATATTTTTTATTACACTTATCAATAATCTTCCCATCTTATAAGAAAGAGTAGGACTGGAATTAACTAAATGTTTAGCAGCATTAGAGTTAACTTAAGTTGTAGCCACAGGGTCAGATTTTGGATGACTGTAGAAAAACTTAAAAGACTGAGGAACTTTACACAGTCTAGCTGCCTTTTTGTGGGCAGCTGGCTGACTCAAAAAAATTGAAAGCAGTGATGCACAAATCCTGCAGACCTGACAGAACTGGAGGAATGGTGAAGGTTCTGGAAATTCCTTCTGTAACAGCTCATAGTACTTTTTAAGAGAATGAGAAACTTCAGTGTTCTCCTACTGAAAAAGCATTGGTATATTCTGGAAATGGTCTCAGAGAAAGAGAAGCCCCATAAGAAGAATCAAAAATTGAGCTCTCCTCTGAATCTAAATCAGAAATCTGAGCTGAAAACCCAGCATATGTCCCTTCAGTCTCTTCAGGAAAAGAGGCATCCATCTTTCATTTACCAGAAGCCATGTTTCCTGAAAGATCAATAGCCTAACTTAAACCCTGAGCCAGACCCGGGAAACTACTTCTGTATAAGGACATTTGATGAGCAGTGAATACATATTTCATTTTCTGTTTCGTTTTGACAAGAAATGTGGAGCCACCAGTACTATTAATGGCAGAATAAACTTCCCCAGGATGATCATAGCATTCTGACAAAACAGGAAAGTCTTCCCTATTCCCTCTCACAGGACCAACAAGAGAGACTCTTTGGTCACTGAGAGGACCACAACAGCCACAGAGGATATAGCTAACCCCTGGTCCATAGTGGCTTTAAGTGCTACACCAGAGGGATCTGGGGTAAAAGATGGGTGGTCTGAGGAGCAAATAATGACCATATCAGAGTCACCCACCCATGGCTGAGGTAAATTGCTAACCTCCTGTGGTGGTAAAAGTTTGTTTAACTTTTTTTTTTTTTTTTTTTTTGTGGCTAGAAAAAGGGCCAATCATGGTACTAGTAATTTGTTCCATAGTCAAGTCAAAATAGCACTTCTTTCCAGGGAATAGCAAACAGCAAACCCCAGTAAAAATCAAGTCTTTAAAAGTCTTTTTCTTTTTTACATAAAAAATGCATAAAAAGCACTAAAAGCACTTTAAAACACATTACCAGCCCCTCAAAAGTAAAATAAATATAATATAAAAGATGTTTTCAGTTACCTTAAACAACTTTTAAACTGATACGAAAAAGTGCATTCTCATTTAAAAATACAACGCAGTCTTGTAAGAATCCTTTAAAACAGAAGCTCACTGCTTAAAGATAACATTCCTGAAAAGGAACGTATTAATAAACAAATGTATTTTTTAAATGGAAGACTTTTCCACCAAAGGGAACTTATCTGCCCAGAAAAGGAAAAGCACAAGTAGACCACTGATCCTTAAAAGCCTCAGAGGGGTGTACTTTTCGGCAGTTGGAAAGCTCTGATGGGCTTGGCGACGAGATATCTCTTTTTAGTCAGCTCAGCTTGACCTCACTGATAGATTAGGAGCATGGAAGGTTCACTGAAGCTTTTGAAGTTGGCCTGGCAAGATATAACACATATAGCTAAGGCTACTGCAGTATTGCTCAATATGATGAACACCAGCAGTAGCAGTCATTATGCTTCACTTAAAAAACACTGGCAGTCCTAGTCCAAGGCACACAATGTTTAGGAATAGTGCATTGATTTTATTTCCTTCCAGAAGCACTCATCATGTTTGGTTAGCTTTAAATTTATTTGCTGGATTACATGAAATATTTAAACTTATGCTGAAGTTTCAATGGTTTTAAAATTTTCAAAATTCTTAAACAGAGTCTGTGATTCTGGTTCTATTATTTATAATGTTTATGGCAATGCAATAATTTTCTTTTCCAAAAGTATACATTTATGCTTTCTCTTTACAAATGTTTTTTTCATGCCTACTCTGAATAAAGTGTCCAGTTTAGTAAGACAAAATGTCAACATTACCTTCTGTAAATAATTTAACTGAGCATTTAACCATAATATGTTGCACAGCACATTTGAAGAACTGGATAATTATTTTCATTAAGACATCTCATCAACAAAAAGCAGTATTATTTCACTAAATATTTTTTTTTTCATGGCCAGCGCTGCAAATTGCATGCCATTCAGAATAAAAGTTAATGTGGCAAAATTCTATGTACATTGTGGTATCACTGTATGTGTGCTCACTGTCATTCAGCGGTGAACTTGTATACCAAGGAAAGCAAGAAATCTGAGCTATTTCTGCAACACTAAATAACACTGACTGACATAAAGATAATATGATTTTTGACAATGTACTTTTGGTACTGCGGTGCTTCAGTTCTGAGTGTGACAGCTTTATGTTAGAATTTGTCCCTTCTGCAGTTGCTGACACTTTTGCTGTTTGTAAAAATGTTACCCAGCACCCTCAAGGCATGCACTGTGACATTTTCTTTGGGCAACTAATAGACATAGGCATGCACTAGAACAACTTGTAGATAAAATATAGGACATGACAGCGATAAGCAAAACAGTGATACCACCTTATTTAGTTAAGGCTATGAGTCAAAATACAGAGATATGGATTTAGAATTGTCTTGAAAGAAGTTTTATCAGCAGAATTGTCATGTATTTCTTAGGTTTAACATAAGAATATTTTGTGTTGACTCTACTTTCCAAGATTTTATCACACTATCTGAACTGGTAGTGTTTTGTAATATTTATTTCATTGTTCAGTAGAAGAAAATCAATAAAGCTTTAAGAAGTCAGTGTGGGATTACCATCTTAATTTAAGGCATAGAAAGCAACAAATTAAAATAAGTCAGTAGCAAACTTTGTACTATTAGATCTACAAACAAATATACATGTGTGGTTTCCTGCCACATTATTAATCCACAAAAGGGTGTTTCATCTTTGTTCGATTTTAATGCACTTCATTATTTCTTTATTCAAATGTGTTAACAAGGGATGGAGCACTGACCACAAGTTACTACAATAACTTATTCAGTTATCATAAGAAGAAATTATCAGAGACATTTTTGAATGCAGTGTTTTAAGAAACACATTTCTTAGCATAGACTTTGAAACATCTTAAGGATTAACGGCTTTATAATGGACAGAAGTACACCTTTAAAAAAATAATCACATTATAACAATGACACTCACCAAAGAATTATCTTCTTTAATTATTGAAGAACATTCATGAGTCAGATCTAAGGCATTTAGATACCATCTTGCGCTGCCATTTTTTTTTCTTTTTAAAGTTTCAGTTTTCCATACCTTCACTGGGAGTATTAATTCATTTCAATGCCTTAACAGAATCTTAAAACTGCTGAGGTTACATATTCCTTTCAGAGAAACATAGCAGCTTAAGTATTTTGCAAGGAACTCTACTCTGTACATGTAAGTATGCTTGACTTACTAGATACATGCACTTGCAAACTGATGTCTTTCTTTTGGGGTCTTAATTCAATGTTTAAGTAAACTTGTTGAAACTCTGTTTTAGTTTAAAAACATTAGTGACAAATTTAAGATGTCTACCAGGAAGACTTTGATGAAGCAAAGTTCACCTAGGTTTTCTGTGAGCAAAGTTAATACTTTCAGAAATCTCTTGGTCAGTGAATCAGACAGCCTAGGCATGAAGCAGCTGTCAAAACGCTGACTATAATACCAACTTTGATACAGCTAGAAAAAAAACTGTGAGTAAAGGTAATACTATCACTGACTTCCCTTAGTCTGACATAATGTCTCCTATAAGAAATACATAGGACACCTCAATAAAGTTTCACAATTCCTCAGAAGCAAAATATTTGAATACTAAGTGAACCTGACTGGAAACTAAAAGTAAAGTGAAAGCATTAAAATATATCAAATATTATTAATCACAGGCCCCATAGAATGACAATGCAGCATTATTAAAGCAGAAAACTTTTTTTCTAAAACACAAATTACATGACAGTGAAAATCGCGAAAGTATAACATATGAGGATATTTGTAGTTATCAAGAAATGAAGAGAAAGGTAGCATTTCAGCTTCCGTAATTAGTCATGTTAAGTCTTTATTTGGCAAAGACTTTGACATGGCAGGCACAGCTTAGAGGACACAGAGAACTTTGTTAAACCAGTGATACCAAACAGTAAGCCTGGAGCTATTATAGCAGCAACTTCTTCAAAGAGTAAGAAGCAATTAAAAGGATTTGGTGTAAAAAAAAAAAAGTATAATGTAAAGGGGCAACTGTCAGATATGACTAGGACTGTTCAGCTTCGTATCTCAGGAAAGTAAACCTTTTCTGCCCTTTATGAAATGCCTTAAACTGAAAGGTATAATATTTTCTCTCAGGTAGTCATCAAAACTAATAATTCTTTATGGCAAAATTATCCTCTTTTTTACTTTAGTTGAAGTAGCTGATGTTTTGTATTTCTGAATGTAAATATATTCCACAGCTCTTCGATGACATGTACCCATTGTTAAACATTTCTGATAGTGTAAAAATAAAAAAAACTGACAACAAGGAAGTCAGTAAAGGAACTAATAGATGATGTGCGAGGAAAACATTTACTTTCATTATCTCATATAGGTTCACAGGGAAAGTACAAGTTCAATTACAATTGTGGGCCATTTTAGGCCTAGCCAATTTCCCTTTCAAAGTTAAGAATCAAACCCTGGATCTTATGGCTATGAGCTAAACAGCTTAACCATTATGCCACACAAAAGCTCAAAATGCACAGATATCTTGCACTGGCTGATTTCTAGTAACTGTGCCCATGTAAACTCAGAAGATTCAGAAGACAGACTGCTAAATAGTTATCTCATAATGGTGTAACTATAACAAATCTAGATCAAGGCATTCATTATTATTATTAGAAGGCAATCAAAATATAGTACCATTCAATATGTTGTCTTAACCAAGCTCTCACAAATCATTTCCACATCCATGTCTCTCAAACATCACTGATTTGGTAGAATATCCCTAATTGTGCATATTTTGTTCCTATCTCTAAGAAAATGTTTGATTTTCCTGGTAAATTACTGAAGATTACAATTAGTCGATAATGCCAGACATTAGAGTTTCAAGTTGATGCAAAACCTGCTGCACTATAAACGTTTTAGGTAAATTACAGTAATATTTAAAAACAGTTACTGATTTTAGGCTTTTAACCTTCCCCCATTAATTATACTTGGCTTTGTACAAAAGTATTGAACAAAAGGGCTGAGAGGTATGATCCCGTTCTTTGTAATATATAACTTAAGTATTTCTTTACATAGTGAACATATACGGTGGTATTCATAATCTAGGATTTTATAACTATGTAGTGGTTATGTGTGAAAAACACCACTGCACACATATGAAAATAAACATAGAGCAGGTTGTTTGCTCTGACTAAGGAAATGAGAAATCATTTTGATAAACAAGCCTACGTATGGCAAAAGTGTAAAGTACCTGAAAATAAGTTTTAACTATATGCAAAGAAGTATGTGAAAACTGTAAGGTTTATATGATTGCGTAGTCGCACTTGAAAGAATTAGGGCAAGCAGTGGAGGGTGCAGCTTTTCTTATTAATATATTTAAAAATAAAGGGGTCTATTGTGTTTTATATTGGGGCATCTTTATGTAGACACCCTGTTGATTACTTTAAAAAATAGAAAGGAGGATATTAGAAAGACTGAAAAAGGGGATACAACAAAGGGAGACACAACAGTAACATATCAAGAGGATTGTGCTGGAGGAGGTGGTGGATGTGGGTAAGGAGCAGTACTGTATGTTTGTTAGGGGAGAGTCCTCCCTATTTTTTTCAAATTTCTTTTAATAAGAGGGGGGAAAGTAGGTAAAATGGTGTAGGAGAGAGGATAAAGGAAGGAAAGGATGATGAGTGGTGCCCAGTAAGAGACCTCAGTCCACAAGACCTCAAATGTTTCCACTTCCTGATGGTCTTGCAGAGGAAGACCTTGGTTATGAGGTGCAGTGGTCTTTGTTAGCATAGTAGTCACCACCGACTGGGGAAGCAAGTCTTCCACCAGCTGAAGAGATATCCTGAATGGCTGAAGCCATTTGTCCAGGACTTGCTCAATCAAATCCTCAGTCCAGTCTCAAAGACCCTCTTCAGTGAGACTTGCCAGGCTACCATATTATAGAGTGCTTACAGGAAATGTGCCACCACTCTGACCCTGTGAGGATGTCTCTAGATGAGCAGGGGGTGAACATTCCCTAACCTGGAATGCACGCAGTTGGGCAGCTCATGAAGTATTTGGATCTGTAAAAAAAATGAACAGAAAAGTGAAAGAAAGAAAATAAAGAACAAAGGAATGCAGAATTAAAATAAGTAAAAGTCAGAAAAAGTGCATGTGGGGGCAAAGAGAACATATACAAAATAAATTCATACATAATGCTGCACAGCATTCCGTTTCTTACTTTAAGGGTGGCATTTTAAAAGTCATAACACAAAGGCTATCATCACAGTCCACAAATAAGTGTAGGTAAGCCGTGATTCATAAATGCCACTTATGATAACACACAATGACTTTAAATAAGCCTAAGCAAATGAAGTCATAATGAAATGTAAATGAGAAATGGTATAAAGCAGCAAATGTAATGAAATGTTCTTTCATCTACTTGTGACTTATCGTTAAATTTTCCTGCTTTTCTACACTAGCTGCAGATTCTTTAAATAAAAAGGAGTTACCCCTATTCTATCTACATTGCAGTCCATAAAGATGCTGTCGCTTGCCGCTAGCCTTGCTATTTTCACATTTGAGCTGCTTGTCCTGGCTGAACCAAAACCACTTGCACCCAGCAGCACTTGCAGACCAAGAAGGCAGAGATAAGTAGAGGATAACCCACTATAATTTTGATAATTAGGATATACTTGATAAGTTTAGAGTGGATAGGGATATTATAAGGGTCTTAGTGAACATGTATGACCCCCATAGGGGTACTGCTGGGATGCAATGTATAGCCTTCACTATACATGCTACAGGGAACTTTCAGAGACAGACTGTGGACACACTGGGTGTCTTACAGGATTCTTTCTCACGGGTACTACAGCAGTTCCTGGATGTACTCTTGGCACATGTGGTTCAGTACAAATATTTTCTAGTGTTACCTGAGGGCTGAACGGGGATTATAACTGCCTTTAAATAGGTGGCACACAGTGTGATGCATTGCAACCATGTTGTAATTAGAGCCCCATCTGGTTCATGGGGAACAGAAGTGCTGCAAAAGGAAGGGCTACAATTTCATCAATTGACAGATTGTGTGTGATGCACATGGGTGTATCATTAACATTTCTGTTCAGCATCCTGGCAGTGCACATGACTCCTAGATCTGGCATACTAGCTCACTCTAAATCCTCTTCCTGCATGGTAGGATTCCCAGTGGCCATCTTGTTGGTCTTGTTTTTCTATTTTATTTAAGGAGTTATAAATGATAAAATGTATTGCTGTATACTAAACCATGTTTTTGTTTGGTTTATTCCCCTCCCCTTTTCTTTCATTTATTTATTTTTTTATATGTGATACTGGATATCCACTGCAGCCATGGCTCATGATACCACTTAGAATTCCAAGTGGAACTCAGTAAGATAACTTTAATATAGCACTGCCCAAGACCTATATTGTTATTGAGTGGGTCTTTGTCCTCCTGAAGAGTTATTCTTGGTATCTGGATGAATCTGAGGGTGCCCTTCAGTATGACCCGGCTACTGCATGTTGCATTCTGCACAGCATGATCATCTGCTGGTGGGTGGTGAAGTGACCCATGGTGTCACTACAGCTCCCAGGCCCAGTTCTACAATGACCAATGTTGATAAGCCAGCAGCAGCAGTAATAAGGGACCTCATGTGGCATGTTTAAACAGGGCATATGACTGCACAGTATAGGGTTTCCGAAACTGTGGTCCATAAGGTAAAGTCAATGGGTCTGCGAGCTCATTTGCACCTGCCTGGCTTTCGGGCAGTATCCATGACCCGATCCTGTAAGTGGAGAAAGAAAAGTTGCGCCGGTCATCCACAATTTATTTAAAAAAAAAAAAAAAAAAAAAAACAAGAAAGAAACTTCCCTGTTTGCAGCTGAGCAATGGCTAAGTAGCTGCTTGCCCTTAGTTTTTAAAGGAGAAGAAGGAACAATGTCTATGTTTGCGGCTGACGCTGAGCAGCTGCTCACTTGCCCTGTATTTTCTGCCAGCAGTTAGAACTTGGAGGGAAATTTAAACAACTGTTCTGTTCCCTCCAAGTAAGACAGGTCCCGTATTTATGTTGGTCACTGTATGGTTATGGGTCTGCTCTCTCCCTTTTGCCAGCAAATAGAAATTAATGCAGAGCAGGTAATCGAGCCGGATGAGCTTGTTGACAGAACTTGAAGGTATATTATGTTTTTATCAAGGCTTTAATAAGAAGTGGTGCCTGAGTGCAGCTGTCAGTTGACCAGATATTCGCAGTGTGTGCCAGATTTTTGCCTTATTTGGTCTGTTTCGCATAAAATGAGGTTTCTCTGGCAAATCATTGAGGACTGAAGAAAATAATGGCATACTTTTGAGCTTTAGATTTCATATGTTTCAGAAAATTCGTATTAATTGAAAATGTGTTGTTCTATCAACTTTCTAAGTTTATAAGAGCAATATTTAAAATGTATCCTTAGCTTTGTCCCTTTGTTCCCCACATTATGACAGGGTTTGTCCATATTTCTTGCGCTGAAGAGGTTGAGAGGTATTGTGTGTGTGTGTGTGTGTGTGTGTGTGTGTGTGTGTGTGTGTGTGTGTGTGTGTGTGTGTGTGTGTGTGTGTGTGTAAGAGGGAGGCAGGCAGGCAGGTAGGTGTGTGTGTGTGTGTGTGTGTGTGTGTGTGTGTGTGTGTGTGTGTGTGTGTGTGTGTGTGTGTGTGTGTGTGTGTGTATAAGAGGGAAAAAGATGTGAGTAAGACGTAGGCAGCATACCCTTTAGCTGTCCAGGTTTTTGCAGAATTTCCATATTTTTGCCTCGTATTTTTAATCTGTTTCTAATACAATTGTGTTTTTCTGGAAAATCCCTGGAAAATCATTGATGACTGAAGTCAGAAAATAATGGTAGACATTTGAGCATCAGACTTCATAACCTTCAGAAAATTTGTACTAATGCAAAACTTGTTGTTTTGTTAACTTTCCAAGTTTACAAGACCAAATATTAAAATTTGTTCTAAGTTTTGGCTCTCTGTCCCTCCATTATGGCAGGTGCATTTTTCAAGAAATTTAATTTTAAGTGCATTTTCAAGGAATTGTGAGCTTCAAGGGAAGAGAAGTTTCCTGTTGCTCATGCTAAGTCTGTTTACAATGTGCAACAGATTTGTTTAGCTAGTTAGCAAATAGTATGACTATTGTGATGCAGCCTTTTAAAGCTGTGTTAGTAGCACAACAGGTAGCATGCTTGCATTTTAATGCAGAAGGCTGTGGGTTCTACTACCATAGCATATTGATTGATTGTTGATACTATTTTGCATTTTTAGGGGGTGGGTACTGAAGTCCTGAATATGTCCTCTTTTGGATGAGATGCCTAGTAACTATGAACCTGTTTTTTGGGTCTATATTAGAACATCGAACGTTTAATGGTTTGAATCACTAAAGGTCGACCTTTAATGATCGAACCATTAAAATTTCAAATGTTCAGAAGAAATCAATTAAAACAAGAAAAGAAAATCTAAAGGGTGTAATGTCCCCTTATGGAGATTTCCGTTTACCAGTTCGACGTTCTGCACTTTTGCTATTCTCGTGTTGACAATGTCGAATTCAACATTGTCGGCTTTCGAGAATATAATAGGTAACCCTGTTTTTCAGTTTGCCATCCATGCAATATTACCAGCTTACCACTTTTTAAGTAGGCAATTTATTCTTCAAGGGCAGCAGGCACTCAATTTGTAGATGAAACACTGAAATAAAGTTGTTTGCTAGCAGCAACCTTTTCATTCGTTACATATCTCTTTAAGGTGGAATTATTCAGATGACTTACTTCTGCAGAGATTGTGCATATTGACTGATATTGGTGGATTGTAATGACAAAAGTTTGAGTGGCCCTTTATCGCTGAAATGTTCTCAATTGGGCAGTTTTGTCATTATTGGTTCATATGTTTTTTTTTTCACTGCTTACAAGAAAAATGTGGAGAACTATACATTTAAAACACATACTACCAAGTGGTGCTGTAGTATACAAGGGATATAATTTAATTAATGTGTATTAAAATTTAATTATACGATCAAGGTGAATCAAGGAACTTTTGCATGCTCCTAAAAATGTTCACAAGAGACCTATGCTTTGAAAACAACACAAAGGTAAACTTAATCCGCCACTGGCCAGATGCATTTTCTTTGAATGTGGGTTTCAATGTTGTTTCAGTGAATGTGAGTTTCAAAGGCAGAGAAGTTGTAATGTTAAGTCTGTTTCAGTTGAGACTATATTGCTTTGTTTAGCAAATGTCTGTTTAGCTTTAGCATCAGTGTTTGTGCTATAAAATTTGAAATACAAGTTTTAAATTAATTCCATACATCTGTAATCATTGTAGAAGTAAAGCAGAAAACAGTATGCACACGGGAAAATTTTGAACCGTGTTTATGGCAACTGAGGAGAATTAGCCAAGTAATGGGACACTGAAATCGCTGCATGGTGGTGGTGGGGGGCTGATTGGGGGGTTTAGGGGTTGATCCAAATGTAACATATGTCTACCACTGCTGATAGGGATCTGTCAACATTTTTTCCTTTATAAAAGGGGTTCTCCAGCTTGCAAAGTTTTGAAACCACTGCTGTAGCACAATGGACCAAGACATTCATGTTAGGGTTTCCTTTCTTGTAAAAAGCACTCAGAATATAACTGATGCTTGCAGTGATATGTGTGGGCTATGCTGTGTGCTACATGATAACAATCACTGTTCATCTGACATTCATCTAAATAATGAAAATAAATGTAAATGCTTTATTGACACTAGCTTACAATAGTTTTCCTCTCTACCTCCTCTGGCATTCTAACTCTTGTAACTGTCTCTCATGCATTTTGTGTCTAATGGTCATCAGCTTTGGGGAAAAAGGCATCAACCTGTTGAATATAGTATCCTCGTTTTATGACATCTTTGGATTTCCTGCCAGCGCAGTAGCAATCACGGACATTTACTTTTTTCCATATCATATGTTACTTTAATAGATTATTATTGTTATTGTAATACATATTTATACTGCTTTAATAGATGGCTACTGTTAAGGCAGTTTATCTGTCTAAATACACTTAATGTGTATTATTTTATAACACTGTCTGTAATTCTACTGGTTTATAATCAGTCTGCTGCTTCTTTTTTTTTTATTTCATATGATTTTTGCACAGAGTTTATTTGGGTGTTGTTTCTGCCTTTGTGGCCAACATCACAGCTGAAAAGAGCCATTAGACCATCCCATCTATCTGGTTAACAAATGGTTGATAAATGTTAAATAAACAGGGTACATGAAGAGAGATTGAATTGCCAGTAAGACTAATAATGCAAGACAAATGTCTGAATAATAACTGTCATGTATTAACAACTATCCACAGTTAATAAAAAATGTAGTCTGTGCTTGTCCCTCATCTGTTACCCAGTGCTTCCAGGCCTGAGTTATGCATTGTGTCTAGTAGTGCTGTATCCCCACAAATCTAATAAAGTGAAGCGAGGCATGTGCTGTGATACCATCTGGCCATTTGCAGTGAAATAAAAGGATTATCTTCATCGGGATTTGAAACAACTAACATTAGTGAAGGGCCATAGGGAATCATCAGTATGTTAATTGTTTATTATTTGTGCTATTGGATTGCTTTCTAGGGTAGAACAATTTTTCAGTGCTTTGCAAAGAATGCATACTGCCTTGCTGATTGTCTTTCCTTGAGCATGATGCTACCACTGAAGACAATCTAGCAAAAAGTGTATACATATCACCACACACTGTTGCAGAAGATAAAGTCTGCTCTGCTACTTTTATATCTATAAGTATTTATTCCATTTATTTATTTATTTGTTTCCCACAATACAGTAATGATCTAAAACAATGAGTGAAAAGGTCACACAGAAAAAACTATCAGTAAAACCAAAAGAAAAATCTAACAGTTCTATACTTTCCACTGTGTGATTCCTTAAACCTCTTGTATTAAAGGCAACATGGGATATATGCAAATGACCCTTTAAGGACATCAGATGTTTTAGCTATATGGCAATTCTGAATGTTTATGACTTTTTTAAGTCTTTTTATGGACAAATTGAGGCCAATAAAGCCAAATCCCACAATGCGTATTTCGGCCTTCTTATGGCATCATCAACACAGCATTACAGTAATAATCTCAATGGATATTTTTTGCATTCAGCTCGGGAGCATACCTCTCAGCCTGGAAACATCAAAAATCTGGACAAGGCCCATATAAAATAGGTACAAATCCGTACGCTGATTAACATAAAATTTACATATATGATTATGTAACCCACCCACTCCAATGGAATTGTGAGATATCAACTTTCAAATGCAAACTGGAGAACAGAAAACCAAAATACGGCACCAGAGTCTCCCTGCAGCCATTCCAATGACCCATTATCTGGCTATTTCACCCGATTTACCATAAACACTAACGTGTGCATGCATACTGTTTTACTTCTACAATGATTATTTGGATTTTATTTTTGCATTTTATAGCACAATGCACAAACACCAATAGATATCTGCATATATAGCATGACAATAGTGTAAGCCATAGGCACTTATTTTCAATTTCAGGTATTTTTTTGGGGGGGGGGGGGGCAAAAGGCCAAAAACCAAGGATACATTTTAAACATTACTTGTATAATTTTAGAAAGTTGCTAGAATAAAATGTTGTGTTACCTCTATGCATTTCACTGCCAAGTCTTGAACCCAGGCCCCTGTGCACTACAGTCAAAGCAACATACCACTATGCCAAATCAGCAGTTTCCTGAAAGAAGATAGGAAGACTGAAACTTAAACAGCTATTATTTAGTGAACTCAGGTCTCACTTCTCACCATAGCTCTCAACCTCTTAGCACAAAAAACCTGGACAAAGCCAGAAATGGAGGAATACAGAATTCAGTTCTCATTTCTCACCATACTCTCAACATCTTCGCACTAAAAACCTGGACAAAGCCAATAATGGGGGAATACAGCCCCAAAACAGGGACACATTTCAAATACTGATCTTATAAACTTAGAAAATTGCTAGAATAAAAGGATTTGTGTTACCATTTATTTTCTGAAATATGAAGTCTGAAATTCAAATGCCTGTTATTATTTAGTGAATTCAATCCTTCAGTGATTTGCCACAAAAATCCTGAAAACCACAGATTTAATGAGGAACAGAACAAAAATATAAGGCAAATTCACAAGTGGTGGTTTCTAGGGACTTTAGGCTCATTTTACCTGTACCCAAGGTACAGGGTTTGAGCCTGAGTACCTCTAGCCACCAGGTGTATTCCCTTGGGGGCATTTACACACACACACACACACACACGCACACACACACACACACACACACACACACACACACACACACACACACACAAACACTGCAGTTTACTTGCAGAACAAATAACTGAACAGCGAGTCCATTCACTTGCAGAACAAATACCTGAAAAGCGAGTCCGTTCACTTTGGGAAAAAGCAATGCAGTTTACTTGCAAAACAAAAAAAAACGAGTCAGTTCACTTGGAGAACACACACACCAGAAAAAGCAATGCACTCCTGACACACACACTCCAGAAAGAGCAATGCAGTCCTGAAACAAAAAGCAATGCACTCCTGAAATGAGTCAATTCACTTGCAGAACAAATACCTTAAAATCAAACTCTGTTCACTTCGGAAAAAAGCAATGCAGTCCTGAAACGAGTGTGTCCATTTGCAGAACAAATACCTTAAACATCACTTGCAGAACAAATTACCTTAAATGAGTCAGTTCACTTGCAGAACAAGAACAATGCTGTTCGGAAGCGGCTCAAACTCCATTCACTAAAAAGCTGGACTCTTGCAGCAGTCAATTGCTATGAAAATAACTCCATTCACTACAAAGTTGGGCCGCTAGACGTTGTTTCCTTCCCACTCGCAGATTAATTCATTCAAACAGTAGCAGCAAGGAAATGCGTGCACGTGAGCCCTTGAGCTCAATTCCGACAGGCTGCCAGAACTGACATCATTGCACACTTGATGACATCACTTCAGAAAGTGAAAGAAAACAAAATTTTAAAAAATAGCTGGGAAATCTCATTATTTGGACCCCAATACTTGGTAAAAAATGAGTAATTCGGTATGGTTGGGAGGTATGCCCAGGAGTGGTATCTGGTTAGGTGAATTGCTCAGAGTCACACAGTTAGGCAATGGATGTTGAGGGAATCAAACCTCTAAAATAGTGTGTGATGTTACTGGGGTGGTTGGGAACCTATTATTGTAAAGCACCTGCTTACAAGTTACGTTTTCTTTGTTTTAGATTATGAGGTATACAGATAATGCTCAACCTACAGAACAGAGGCTCTGTCATTGGCATTTTTACACCAAGGACCTTAATAAGGCTGACAGCTTTGTGAAACATAAAGAGTAAGTATTATGAACAATAATTACCTGCCTCTGTAAAAAAACATTTTTTAAGCCTTCATGCATGCTTTCTTTCTAATAGATCTTCCATACCTATTCCTTTCTAGTTGGCGGTTCTTCTAAATGTAACATTTTCTAATCCCAGTAACACCCACTTTATTGTGTACCACTTCTGCTATATCATTTTTTACTCTTACTGTCCTCATTCTAAACTCGGTCCTTGCAAGCACTTGTAAAGGGAGAAATGTAATACAAATAAAAATGTTTAATGAATATTTTATTTTTAAATTTGCTTCATTTCAAGATGGATTCCTGTTAGTTTCAGTCAGCTTGTGATGATTTATTTTCTGCCAACTTGAAAAGTGCAAACAATGCTAAGTGCAGAAAGTTTTATTATGGAATTTGAATCATGTGCCTAATACAGAAATGTACAGATAAACAGTCAGGAGATTCTAGCACAAGTTAGGTAAAGGTGTTCATTTTGAATTGACAAGCGGCTGCAGAATAATAGTAACAATGTAGCTGATTTGAGTTAAAAAATAATATAAAAGAATGAAGCATTCTGTAGTCAGGGAGGCAGGACCTTGATCATCGTTTCCATGTACATGTGTTCTCTGCAATAAACAATCCTATTCTCTGCAGAACTGCGTTGTCTGAAGTTAGATACCATTGTGTCGACTATAGTTCTTCTCCTATGTTGCATAATCTTAAACATTTAACTGCCTCTGAGGGTTGATTTTCCATACTAATCCTCTCATCTGAGCAAATTAATGGGATTTACTGATTGCAGCCAGACATAAGTCATGACACTTGACTGACAAACTGTATCTTCTGTCACCAACACACAATACCAGGAGATGAATGATTTCTTGCTCCATCAAACCATCTGACATCTGATATCAGTTTGTGAAACCTACTGAAATGGAAATGTTAAAGAGTATCAAGAGTTATATTTGATGTGCCAGGCACACATTCCTTTCAAAATGTATTTATACTGCAGTGCTTTTTATAACAAAATTTCTCCTTGCTTATCTTATCTTGCATCGTAACCCATTACCACAGCCAGAATGATTACTTTAGCTGCTGTTGTCATTCAGTAAGCTTATTGGTGCACTATTGATTTTTTCCCATGAAACCTCTATGACACAGATGAGCATATGTTCAGGTAATGCAATGTCTATAAGATAACCTAGAGATTTTGAGTTATGTGACCAATGAGTATGTCTGTTAGACAATCTGGTAGTTCTATTCCTGGAGGCAGGAGTCTAAAGTAAAATTTCTATTCCATTGCCTCAGCATCATGTGCACACAGCTTCAGGCATGATTTTCCTACCCTTCTGATTATCACAATGACAATCTATTAAACAGGTGGAGAAAGTTGTCTCTGACTTTCAAATCCCCCTTCATTTCTTTGTTTACCTACACTCTTTGGGTGTCTCACCATGTCTACCAAGCACAGTTATTTTACAGTTTGTGTTCTTCTTGGTTATAGTGTTTTTTATGGCATGAGGAGAGAAGCTGAGAGGGAGCAGGTGTTATTACCCACTGGGCATGGAGGTATTTAATGTTGTTAGTAGAGTTCTGTCCTGTTTCAATATGTCTTTGATGCAAGACAGAATTGCAGATTTCATTTTATCTACCATCTAGAGGGCTAAATTGGAGCTTTTGTCAAATGTTTTCTGATGTCTAAGGGACTCAGAAATCCAAGGATATAATTGGTATGGTAGTCAAGAAAAGATGGCACTATTTGTAGATTATATTATTTTATACCTGACAAAACCAGAAAGGGACATCACAGTGTTGTGGAACATTTTGAGACAGTTTCAAATCTTTTCAGGATAACAAATTAATGAAGCCAAAACAAAGGCAGTAAGGGTAAAATATTTACCACACACAAATTAGTTCAGCAATATCCATATTTATGGGGACATGATAAAATGAAGTATTTAGGAGTATGAATTAAAAATGATTCTGGTGTGGCAGCTAAGGATATATGGAAAGAAACTAAACAAAAGATAATACAAAAACTGAGAAAAATGGAAGCGCTGTTATATGGATATTGATGGTAAGATACAACCAGTTAAAATGTTTTTAGTCCCTCAAGTCTTATACACATGTCAGTCATATTTTTACCAACCAAAGGAGACGTTGTGGGAAGCAATTAGTAAAGAGCTGAAGGATTTTATCTGGGAGGGGAATATGGCAAGAGTCAAATGGGATAAACTGATTCTTCCAATAGAACAAGGCAGATTGCAATTACCAGATTAGAATAGGTATTTCAGAGCAACACAGTTAAGGATCTTATATATAATAAAAGCAGAAAATTATAATTCAAAGTGGAAAGGGATGATGATGAAATGTGAGAGAAGAAACAAGAACAAGAAGAAATAAAAAAAACAAGGATAGACAGATTTTGGATGCAGACCTTTAAGGAGAATAACAATAATCACAGAGAATATTATATTTGTAAAGTAGCAGAAAGTATTCGAAGAACTAAACCAAGATGGGAATGGAGAAAGGAGATCCTTCTGATAGGGATGACTGCAATTAGGGATACAGACAATAGCCAAGAAGGAGATGGAATTTTTTGGAGAAAATTGGCAAAGGAACCAAGGTTTTGGCATCAAATAACTAAAGAGGGAAAGGTAATAGAATGGGAAAACACCAAGAATTTTCTTGAACTGCAGGTTAGAGACTGCCTTCCCTATCAAGGATTGATATCAGAGTGTAGGCAAAGAGAAAAAATGGGGGAGTTTCCTAAATGAATGACTAGCACTGGTAGAGTTTTTAGTAGAATCTAGAACAGAAGCTGACATTAAAAAAGTAATTAGAAGACCATTTAAAGTATTTCATGATAAGTATAAGAACCAATCAGGGGAGATTAGAAATTACTGGAACTAGAGAATGGATAAGCATTTAACAAAGAAACAAATGGGGAGGGATATATTCAACAAAGATGCATGAAGCGAGTGAATGAATGAGAACAGTGTCATTTGTAGCAGGTGACATGCATGAAGTGAGTGAATGAATGAGAACAGTGTCATTTGTAGCAGGTGACATGCATGAAGTGAGTGAATGAATGAGAACAGTGTCATTTGTAGCAGGTGACATGCATGAAGTGAGTGAATGAATGAAAACAGTGTCGTTTGTAGCAGGTGACATGCATGAAGTGAGTGAATGAATGAGAACAGTGGCATATGTAGCAGGTGACATGCATGAAGTGAGTGAATGAATGAGAACAGTGGCATTTGTAGCAGGTGACATGCATGAAGTGAGTCAATGAATGAGAACAGTGGCATTTGTAGCAGATGACATGCATGAAGTGAGTTAATGAATGAGAACAGTGGCATTTGTAGCAGGTAACATGCATGAAGTGAGTGAATGAATGAGTAAATATGGGGGAAGCTGTCTCAAATTGCAGCCTGAAGAATTTCATTCAGTGTTGAATTGAGAAAGCATCCTTTAATAAAGTCATATGTCTACAACACTTATGACTAAGTAAAACAGTCACATATTCTGCAGCAGAAAGGTTTTTGCGAGTATGGAAAAAGTGTAAAAATGAACAAGTAAAGATTAGAAAGAGATTTATGGCTATACAGATAAAAGCATCTTATTATGGTAACTATAATAATTTGTCAGACCTGTGTACACATTTATTTACATCAGCTTATCCTAAAATAGTATTTTCCTAAACTCATCCTAGGTGTCTCCTACTGTCATTCAGTCTCATCTAGACAGCATTTCTAACATTGAGGGCAGTTATATTAGTGATCTTTTATGACAGTATAATTGTTAGGTAACACATAATATCTTCTTCTCAAAGGTAATGTCTGAAAACAGCACTGAATTTAATAAAACACGGAATAAATAAATGCTAATTGTTATATACTTTAGCAAAAATCCATGTCTTTGTGGGAGAAATGCTGAATGTATTGACGGTTGGTGGGGTTTGATTATAAGAGTGAAACTCAAGTGATCAAACAAAACTAGCTGGGGGTAAATCCGGCATTGCCCAAAGCAAATCATGGCTTATTCCTGTTATAAAACTTCTAAACATTTCTAAAAAATGTCAGTGCATAAATGAACTTTAATGCTCCTTAGTGGCTTTAATTTATAGGGATGCGTAAAGCACTATATGTGATTTTAAGTATATGTGGGATGGCACTTGCACAGTGTTGTAATAATAATGCGGTATCATTGTATAGTTTACAGTTGTGTTCTGTTGGCAGGTCATTACTTTTACATTTGGTAAATATTTTTTATTTAAATCACATACTTAAAAGTGTCTACTTGAAGACGGCTCAGTGGTGCAGTGGTAACGTTGTCGCCTCACAGCAAGAGGTTTCTCCGGTTCGATTCTCGGCTGGAGTGCCTTCTGTGTGGAATCTGCATATCCTCCCTGCATTCATGTGGGTTTCCTCCGGGTGCTGCGGTTTCCTCCCACGTTACAAAGACATGCGTCTGGACCATTTCTCTCCAGGCCTCTGCTGAAAATTGGCTTTGTTCCAAGTTGGACTTTCCCAGTTAACAAATGTTAAATAAATAAATTGTTGGATTCATGTTTCAATATATTACTACTTTCTATGCAGCTGAGGAGATGGAAAACTGCTCTTATTTTCCTCAAACTATATGGAAAACAGTAGCAACCAGACGTAGCAATTTTATTTACTGTTTTTAATTCTTTTACAGTGTTCTTAATCTCTGGATGCAGGAAGGAAATTAGCTTGAGTTTTAAAGCGGTTGCAATGCTAGGCTTTACTGGTTTAGATATGAGTTTTTGCCTTTGTTTTTATTAGGGATGCTCAACCTACAATGGGCATGCTTATTGCTCTAATCAATCAGCAGACACATCTTAGAATGACGATAAGTATTCATTGTATCTGTCAATAAAATGTACATATTAATATGTAAACAAAAACATAAAATAGTCATCCAGTATTGACATACCTATCTTAGTATAGTAGTCCAGACTCAGCAGCCACAATGTTTTTCTCACTTTATATGCTTTGTGATTCTTGCAATTATGATTGAGTTACTGTGTCTGTAATCGCCCGTGTTAATGTCGTTTATCTTGGCAGAAGATATCCATTTGTGGAAAAGGTTAGTTATATGTCGAATGAGAAAATAATTACAATGAAATAAAATAAATCACCTTACTCTGTTATGGTAAGTGCAGTTTGAGAAGCATCAACAAAAGGAAGCAGTGAGAAAGAGATGAAAGAAAACTAATGGTCTGTCTTGCATTCTATGGCTTGATTTGGAAAAGTACATATAATTCTGAGTGTTTAATATACAAACTTTCAAAAGTTACCACTGATGGGGTAACCTATGGGTTGGATGAAGGACTGAACTCTTGAACTTCAGTTGCCCAAGGTTCAACTTGCTAACGATTGGAGATCCTCCTTAGGAAATCACCGTTGGCGAGTTCTGCCGGCTGTGATATCCTTTTTTGGGGGGAATTTCCCTTACTGGAGGTCGGATGCATACGTTTGGGAGTGTAGGGGTTATCCCCCTGCAAAAATACATTATAAAGTGTTTTTTAGGACAGTTTTTTCAGCAAATACAGTTCAGGGATTTTGATCCTTGGCACACTCAGTTTCGTGCACTCATAGTGGAAGCCTACTGATCTGTGTTAATGGCATGTCTGTTAACAGTTCTCAAGTACTTTTTACAATTTATCACTGATATATTTTGAAGCTGTCCTATTGCAGTAGGATTTTCTTGTGTAAAATGCTGATCTCATATCAAACCACAACTATTGTTAATACCAATTACACTCAGAATATTTCATTTGGCATGTCACCTGTGCATTTCAGCATTCTGCTTTTTGAATTACATGTAGTTTCCAGAAAGAAAGAAAAAATCTGTATTAAAGATCTCTAGCTTTTTTGTAAGTGACAGAAATTAATTTCAAATAATAATTTCTTTCTAACTGTATCAGTTTTCAGACAGTCTATTCATGTGCCATATCACTTTTGCATATATCCCTGCTTTGGGATATATTTAGTGGATGAAGGATAGAATAATGAGATAAGCAGAGAAAGCTAGTCGTCAGAAGTACTTAATAAGGCAAGTCAGATGAAAGGTGATAATTGGAGAGGCAAATATGTAGGAAAAATTAGAGCTGCATATATTCTCCTTGTCTTTTTAAAAAGCTACGAAAAAGTGCATTACCCTTTTGAGAAACAACAGGATTAAACCAACAATAAGAAAGTAGTTAACAGGGATTCAAAGAGTAGGGCTCAGCAAAACCTTCTGTAAAACTGCTAAACATGCTGCTAGATTAAGAAAAAAGACAAACAGCTATGGCATGGATTTCCAGGATCAGTGGATGTCTTAGCAATATGTTATTATTTAAAAAAATAGACACACAATTGGGATAAAATACAAACAGGTTTACTATGTAAGAATTCCAAAAATATGCTTGAGCAGCATAATTCATTTTTGACTTTTGCAACATGTAAATAGAAACTGCAGATACGTATGATTAATATATTTCTAATGATTTTTCATACTTTCATAAAATGATTTAACTTTATTGATTACACAGGAGACTATGATACAACATTAATATAAACTAATTCACTTCAGAAGTTTGAACACTCTAAACAGGTACATTCATATTTGGTGGTTAATATGTGCATCGATAGTTATAGACACACACACATACACACACAATCTAATTGTTTTATATATTTTAACAGGAAAGTAAACGTTCATGAAAAATAGCTCCATGGTGGTATGCGTCTCAAGGAAGAGTATGATACACTGAACAGAGATTGTCCTAAACACCTGTAAGTAAAGCAGATTTGAAGTGGCTAGGTTCATGTAATAAACCATCATGCAAGGCACAGGCAGCACTGGTATAAAGCTTGTATAAGGAACTCTCATGTCGATTATGCAGCTTGTCTCTTCCATTTTTCTGTCTTTTAAAGTTGCCTCACTTGCTCCTGCAACAGCTGTGATTATGTATCCCGATATCCATCTGTCCATTTTGCACATGGGGTGGGATGTCACTTCAACAATGACAATTATCTAGAGACAAGGCTTACACTGCTGTGTGGCTAACCCTATCACAGCCCCCGGGCATGTGGAAAATACGGCCCAGACCGCAGAATCCTTTATAAACACATTCTATGAACACCTTCAGGAATGCATGGATCATGCAATCCCAAATAAAACCAAGACCCAATCCTCCAAAGGCAGACATCCTGTCTGGTGGACCCCAGCCATAAACAAACTATACAATAGAAGGAGGAAGCTACTACATGATAGAGCAAAATCCCAAAAAGGGAAGGCATCTCTGATCAGTATTAGCAAAAAACTACGGGCACTCATAAAATCGTCTAAGGCCAGTTTTGAGAGAAAAATTGCACAGGACACTAAGGATAATCACAAGGCTTCCTTTAGTTATGTTAGGAACCTGGGTGGGAATTCCCAGATATGCTCAGAATTAGTCCAAAATGACAAAAATACACCGAGCCCACAGACATTGCCAACATCCTAGCTGACAGGTTCAGTGCAAACTTCTCCCTTCTCTCCCCACCAAAAGGGCAAATATCTATCCCAACAGAGTGCTGACCCCCTGACATCTCAGATGCTCAGGTAAGAGCCGCCCTCTCCAAAGCAAAAACACAGCATCAATGGGACCAGATGATGTCCCAGGCTGCGTCCTACATGAACTCCAAGAAGAGCTAAACCCAAACATAAAACTACTGTTCAATCTTAGCCTTACTACAGGATATATACCCAAAGAGTGGCGTACAGCAACAGTGGTCCCTCTCCACAAAGGTGGTGCCTCAACGGATCCTGGAAACTATCGCCCCATAAGCCTGACTAGCTTGGTCTGCAAAGCTATGGAAAGGATCATCATGGACCTCATAAATAAAGATATTGGGGACCTACAGACACTGGATCCTACCCAGTTTGGCTTTGTTAAGGGCAGATCCTGCCTCTTAAACCTGGTCGATTTCTTTGAAACAGTCACCAAGGCCATTGACGAGGGGAAGGTGTTCCACACAGCCTACCTGGACCTCGCAAAAGCCTTCGATACAATACCCCACTCGGGCATTATAGATAAGCTCACCAGCTTAAATATAAACCCCTATGTCACTAGATGGGTTGCAAACTGGCTCAAGGACAGAACCCACATGGTTAGAATTGCTGGAGCCATGTCAGACTCCAAACCAGTTACAAGTGGCGTCCCACAAGGCTCAGTCCTGGGACCTCTCTTCTTCGGTATATATTTCTCGGCGGTACAGGCCAACATGGAAGGATTGTGGCTGACCAAGTTCACAGATGACTGCAAACTGGGTGCCATAATCAACTCTCCAGCCGACACAAGCATCCTCCAAAAGGGCCTCATAGAAACAGACAACTGGTGCCAGAGCCATGGCCTCAAGCTAAACGCCAAAAAGTGTATAGTCATCCCCTTTGGCAAAAACAAAGTGCCCACAAATTACCACATAGGTGGTAATCCATTAAGTACAGAAGAAGTCATTAGGGACCTGGGGACCCAAGTTGATAGCAATCTCTCATTTGACAACCACGTGGCCAAAGTGGTTAGAAAAACATTTTATATAGCCCACCTAATCATGAAGGGATTCACATCTAGATCAGAGGAGGTCATCGTGCCTCTTTACTCATCCCTCATCAGGCCCATAATTGAGTGCAATGCCCCTTTGGGATGTACCTTACCAGACACCTGCAGCAACTGGAAAGACCCCAAAAGTACCTCACCAAGAGGATCAAAGGGCTCAAACAGATGCCATATGCTGCCCGGTTAAAGAAACTCCAGCTCTACTCAGTGGCATACCGCCTGCTCAGAGGCGATCTGTGCCTGACGTATAAAGCCATGTCCAACCCGGAATTAATGGACATGCTGCACCTCAGAAAATCCAAATCCCATCGAGCTATGCGCTCGAGAGACTTGAACCTCAGCACTGAAATAAATAGGACATGCTGGAGGGACAGATTCATAACCCAGAGGCTCCCTTCACTCTGGAATAAAATCCCAGTCCAGATTAGGCAGAGTCCCACATTGACTCTCTTCAAGAGGAATCTTGATGAGTGGATGGGAGATCGTAGGTTTACCCTGGCTATCACTTCTGTGTCACTGTTAGACAGAGGCACAGTATACTAACCTTAAAAAAAGGCATAGCAAAATTAATTTAAAATGGGTGGCGAAAGCCAAACACACTCTGGCTAGGCTTATAAATGCCCTAGGGCAGATAGCCTAGTATGAACCTATGAACCTATGGACACCCACACTTGTGTGTGTGTGTGTGTGTGTGTGTGTGTGTGTATATATATATATATATATATATATATATATATATATATATATATATATACATGCACACACACACACACACACACACACACACATATATATATATATATATATATATATATATACACACACACACACACACACACACACACACACACACACACACACACACTTTATTTAATCCTCACCTATAGCAATTATTCATACATTATATTCTGAAAAATACCACTATAATGAAAGTATTACAGTGCATGCTTGTAAATGTACCAGTGTAACTGAGCACAAAGTACACATGTAATACACTGTCCACTGAGCTGTATTATCGTCTATTCCAAATGAAGAATGTTTTCAGAGAACCAAATGCATTCTGCAAAATGAAACTTTCAAGTTCACTTAGTTTGCAGTACTAAATGTTTAGTCTCTTTGCAAGGTTTGCAAAAAACACTTAGGTATTCAGGACGTACTACATCTTTATTACCAGCATTATAATAATGAGGATTGTGCAATACATGCCAGTATCTCTTTCCATACTGCAGTAGTAGTAGCTGTTATCATGTTTGCCTAATCCGCAAAATATCCTAGTTTAAAACTGGATGGACTGGATGGAAACGTTTATCGTTTTCCTCTTGTTGTGTAATATCATATTTGCCAAATTTGTAAAAGGTCCTTAATTTGAAAATGTTTAGAAATATTTGTTGAACTCATTCCGACCATCATTTGATACACTAATCCATCTGGCATCTATTATTCTAAACAACTCTGCCAAGGTAGAAATACCCCCCAATGTTTTATAACCATAAGAAACCAAGGTTTAAAGACCCCCTTTTTGTCAGACTACCAATCAGACCCTTACTTTCTGTGACCTGCAAACTCCAGTAAGGTTATTTATACTGTGTTTTCTGAGTTATGCCCAAGTCTTTCTTTTCTTTTTAAAAAGAGAAAAAAAAAAACAACACTTTGTGGAGGTTTGGTGAATAACTGCATTAAAAGAGTGAAATGAAAGTTTGCTATACCTCATTGCATGATGCTGTACACAGGATTAGAGGTTATACTGGACTGTGATTAGTGAAGTCAGAAACTAAGTCAGCTTTTCATTTGCTCCCCATCAAGGGGCACGGTTGGCTATGGTTGATCATGTATTTGGGAAGATAAATGGTATTTTGACAAAGCCATACTGATGGGCTTGGCAGGGGCCTGTACCACATTTGAAAAGTTAACCACAGCCTTGCACTGGGCTTGGCAGAGGCAGGTTTCCAGTAAGACAGCAGTTATTGTTCGGATGACTTCCTGTTATTTGGTGAGAGCCAGTATGCAGCTAAAGAAGGACTGAATGTTTTTCTGTACTTGACTAAAAAGTTGGGGTTATGGTTGGCTGAGGATAACCAGAACGATGGCATTAAGGAGTTAATATTTTTGGGCCTGAAGTGAATGTCAGGCATAGCTTGTTTTGCTTTCTAGGGAGAAACTGTGTAAACTAAGATCAAAGATTGGAGTTTTTTTGGGTTAGGAGGTTTAAGATTAGGGAAAAGAAGGAAGTGTTGTGTTTACTGAACTTTGTATGCAGAGATGAAGGGCTAGGGGGAACATTAAATGGGTCCCTAGCTAACTTATTAAAGGGGGCTAGGCTCAAACACCACAAGGTCAGGGTGTCTTAGCTAGTCAGAGAGGATTTGGCCATTTGGGTACACTTTCTGCACCATTTTAATTGTGTGTAGGACTGAGTATCTTTGGAAGACTTAAAACTATACACAGATGTCATGGGAGATTAAACATGTGAACAGTTTTCAAGAACAAGTGCTTGGTAATCCAATGGCCAGGGGATGGCCTGATGAGTGAAGAAAAGACAAAAAGGCTATAGGAAGATTGTTGTGTAGTGCCTTTCAGTCTTTATTAGATATGAATGTTGGGGGCATTGTTTGGGCTTCTTGTAATAACTGCGGTCAATTACTGTTGTTTGCTTTTACAAGCAGGAAGAAAGTGTTAATTTTGGATCACACATTTATAATTTGGACAGTCAAGCAAGTGGCAGTGAGGCCTGCAGTAACTGCCTTTGTCCTGATGCAATATTATGGGATGTTTGTTGGCATGGGTGTAGACAAATACACTAGAAGCATCTGTTTGGTATTTTGGAAGAGCTGCAGACAGCTTGTGCATACCTTGGGTCTGATAGCCAAGCAAAGGCTGTTATTGTGGTTTATATTGGATATTTAATTTTGTCAGTGTGATTATTGCAAGATTAGTTTAGAAGTTTATATCTAGTTTTAATGCAATCAAGGCTTCTAGAACGTTTGTGAGCAGCAGAGTTGCTAGAACAACTTTATCTTTAGATTTCTCTGACTTTGTGATTGTGCAGACATGGACGGTTTGGTAAAGGAAAACAGCAGGTACATTTTCATGAAGTTTAGATAGACTAGTATTTAGTATACTCATTAAGACAGATTTAATTAGGACAAGTAATGATGCAAGGAGGAAGGAGCGGAAAATACTGCTTTTAGGTAGCCTGATGGGTAGAAGTAGGGAGCTTACTTTTGAAGCAAGAGTAATTCTTTTCACTGCCTTACTTCCTGACATAAATGTGGGCGGGAGCTCTGTGTTATACTCTACCCAATGGATTTTTGGTCGGTCTTAGTCAATGATATTTTAATGTCGTTGTTGTATTTTGTTTAATTAGAGATGAGCAATCAGTAACACTGTCAGTTCACGTTATTATATGATTGACTGTGAATTTCAAATTAATTGACTGCATTGAATCTGTTATGAGTTTGAGATGTTTTAATATTTTACTGATCTTGACGATAAAATCTGCTCACACTGGCTTAAGTGGTGTGGTTATTTGTGTGTGAGAAGGGGTTCATGGACGAATCTAGTTTGCTGGGTAGATTTATTTGTTAGGGATAACCTGCTTGGGGGTAATTGAGCTTTGTGATTATGCTGAAAGGTGAATTGCAAGAAAATAGAAAGTTGGAGTAGTTATAGGAATAGGAAGTGTAGGAGTGAGTAGTGAAGTCAGCAAGATGAAATGAGGTATGCAGAAGGAAGAAAGGAGATGGTAGGGAACAGGCACATAATGTGAGTGTGAGATCTGCCTCTTTGGTGATGATGTTAGGTGCTCATCTGTCCTTTCTCCACCACTTGGGATTGGTTAGGAGATTCATGTTTGGGTGTAAGAAGGGACCTTTTCCTATGAAAAAATAAGGGAGGTACTTCTTTTTCTTCCCATCCTTAAAACCAAAACCACTAAGGGAAAAGGTACAGCAGAAAGAAAAACACTATCTTTAGTGTTAAAAAAATGTTTTAATACGCTTTTGTCAAAAATGACTTATTCACTTCTTCAGAAAACAGATAACCATGTTAAAAATACTGTGTTTAAAAAGTCACACAAATCACATAGCAATTTTAACTAACAGTTGCATACTTAACCAAATGATTTACAGAAACAGAAAAGAAAAACATCAATAAAAAACAAAGAAAAGATTATTACATACAACCAACTAAAAACTAAAATTCTGACTTAAAAACCCGTGTTTGCACGGTTTTGCACTTGTTTTAGTTCATCGGGTCCTGTTTGGGCATCCTGCAGACTACAACAGCACCAGAAACAAGAAAGAGAGACTTTTTGCTGATTCTAAGTATCGTTTTGTCTTTTTCTTGATTGTTTTTACTAACCACACTTTAAAAAGCCATTTGTACTGCGGTTCTGTTTTTATTTCTGCTGCAATTTACTGTTAAATCATTTTACTGTGTGTGCACGTTGATTTCAGCTTAAAGTTAATAATTTAAACTGCATTTACTGTTGTAGGCTTCACACTTAAGTGTGCTAGCCTTTTCTGTGCATATTTATTGTTAAATCGCAGCTTTCTGTTTAATTTCACAAAAAAAAAATATTATCTGTTTTGCTCGTTTCCCACCTTTTCCTATACTAGAATAGTCTGGATCCCAGATTTGCTAGTTTCAGGACTTTATTTTGTGTTTCTGAGTTGTTTCTGAGTTGTCCAGACCTTGTTGTGGTAGAAGGAAGTCTTTCTGCTTATCAGTGGGAGTGGTAAGCATTGAGCAGCCTATCTGTCATAACAGGACTGGTTTCCAGCTCTGTAAATTTACCTTATTGAGCATTTTGGACTGATTTATATCCCTTTCTACTTTCTGACTTAAAAATCCATGTTTGCGTGGGTTTGTACGAGTTTGTGCATTGCTCAGCACTGCTTAGGTAGAGTTAAACTATTCCTGGCACCATAAAGTCTGCTCTTCAATTTTTCCCTTAAAACTAGCCAGTTTCTTAGTTCTAGCAATTGAATCTGCTTCTTCAAACTCAGCACTTGTTCAAAACTTGTTGGAAGCACTAAATAATCTACAAATTACTACAGCACTCAACCCCCCTCATTTGTCTAGATGAAAACAGTTTTTGTACTTACTTTCCTCACTTGTCTAGAGGAAAATAGTTTTTTAGTACCTATTCAGGCATGTCTAAGGATCTGCTCCTGGTGTTTTCTCCTGTCTACCTGATGAATCTGGGCATCTTGGGGCAATATAGCAATTCCCTCATGTACACAGACAACCCTTTCCTCCTGCCACCCAACAATACAAACTGTGAGATATAGCCAAACTGGAAGCAAAGCTCTCTCCAACCAAGACTGGACTAGACAGTCAAGAGGAGAACGTAAACCCTTGCACCACACCACACCCATCACATAGTCCCACTAAACCTACACCACCAAAATCCACACATAGAAACAAAAAAAAATTTGCTGAGGCTCTCAATAATAATTTACCCAAGCAACAGAGACCTCCAAAGCAGAAATGCAAGCAACCTCTACCCCCCAACACAACCCAAATGACACATAGCCCACAAACTCAGTGTGCCACTCAACCACAACCCATAAGGCAAACCAACGTACCCAACATTCATAGGTGACTCTATAGTCAGGCACACTGATGTCCAACTCACCAGGCTAAACAAGGAGAAGGTTACTGTCAGCTGCTTATTGGGTGCCAGGATCCGCCACATAACCCATGCACTCAGGTCACTCCACAGCAAGTACAAATATGACTCTGTCAATGTCCATGTTGGTGTGAATGACCTGAGATGTTCCTCCCTGGACTACATCAAAAGAAACATGGAAGAGATCTATGATCTTGTAGCCCAGGCAGGTATGACCCTAGCCCTGAGTAGCATCCTGCCATCACCCAGAATGATACCACAGTACAAGGACAAAATGATTGACTTCAACAATTGGCTAAGCTTCTGGTGTCATTCTAAGGGGATCCAGTATCGGTCTGCTTAGGGCAACATGGTCAACAGACCACGATGCTTTGCCAGAGATGGCATGCACCTGTCGACCCTGGGATTCTGGATACTGGCTAAGGCTCTTGCCACTCCTCTAGTGTCTTTTTTAGGCAAGGTTAAAATTACAAATTCACCACCATAACAGGTACAGGCAAACAAAAATGGAGGGTAATGCTACTCAATGCTAGAAGTCTAAACCTCAAAATGCACTCACTCGAGGCACTCCTTAAAATGGAGAAAATTGATATCTGTGCAGTGACTGAGACCTGGTTCAAGGCAGCTGAGAGCACCCCTGCATTACTGGGCTATAATTCATACCACACCTTTCGGCCAACTAATCTGGACTGAAACACTAAAGGCGGAGGTGTGTCCATATTCATTAAGGATATCCACACCTCTAGGCTATTTGCTCAGCATAATGCAGCCGAGATTATCCAAGTGCAACTAACTCTACGCAAAACTGCAATCCAAATTATAGCTTGCTACAGATCCCCCACCATGCCCTAGGATTCCCACTCCTCTTTTCTTGATATACTGGAAAATATTAGGGTTCAACAAAACACCCTAATAATAGGAAATTTCAACTATCCCACCACTAACTGGGAAAACTACTCATGTACAAACTCCTTTGCTCAACGCTCTCTGGAATTCATAAATTCCAATGCCCTGGATAAACTTATCCACACCCCCCACCAGGGGCAATAATATCCTAGACGTAGTCATTACCAACATGAGTGACCGGTGTTCCAAACCTTAGATCAGCTCCTTGTTGGTCAAATCTGATGATAAGCTAATCACCCTAGATATCCGAATCCCACCCCCACCCCCCATTAAGGGAAACAACCATAAAAAAAATTCTCCAAAGCCAACTTCATGCTTCTTAAGACAGAAGTGACGAACGTCATGACACCCATGTAGTTATGACTGCCAAATCCTACACAAATGCATTATATAAGCACTTACACGAGTGCATGGATCATGCTATCCCTAACAGAACCAAGACGCTATCCTCCAAAAAAAGGAAGCGAATCTGGTGGTCCCCTGCCATAAACAAACTCTACAACAGAAGGAAGGAACTGTTGCAAAAGAGAGTAAAATCCCATGAGTGGAGGAACTCCCTGGTCAGCTTCAGTAAGAATCTGAGATCCCTCATAAAATCCTCCAAAGCTAGTTATGAAAACAAAATCAACACTGATTCTAAAGACAACCACAGGGCATTCTATAGCTATGTCAAGAATCTCATTGGCGATACTCAGATCTGCTCTGAGTTACAGCACAATAGCACGAAAATTACAGAAACAACTGATATCACCAACATCCTGGAAGATAGGTTCAGTGCTAACTTTACCCCCCCCTCTCACCCCCTAAATGGCCCATATCTATACCAGAAGAATGCAGAGTCCCTGTAATCACAACTATACAGGTAGAAAACATATTCTGTAAAGCCAAGAACACAGCATCCATGGGACTGGACAACATCCCAGGCTCCGTTTTACATGAACTTCAGAATGAACTGGCTGCGCACCTAAGTACCATGTTCAATCATAGCCTTACTTCAGGATTTGTGCCCACTGAATGGTGCACAGCAAAAGTTATCCCACTCCACAAAGGGGGAGCCACCACTGAGCCCAGGAACTATCATCCTATTAACCTGACAAGCCTGGTCTGCAAGGCCATTGAATGTACTATCATGGAACTTATAAACAAAGATAACCTCCAAACTCTGGACCCCACCCAGTTCAGGTTTGTGAAGGCAAATCATGTCTCCTGAACCTGATAGATTTCTTTGAAGCAGTCACCAAAGGCGTAGATGAGGGTAACGTGGTTCACACAGCCTATCTTGACCTCGCAAAAGCTTTCGACACCATCCCCTATTCTGTAATTATAGATATACTCACAAAACCAGGTATAAATCCCTATGGCACAAGATGGGTAGCCAATTGGCTCACTGACAGAACCCACACTGTGAATGTTGCAGACACCAAATCCGACTTCAAACCATTGACAAGTGAAGCACCACAGGGTTCAGTCCTGGGTCCTCTCCTGTTTGTTGTCTACTTCTCTGAAGTACAGGCTAACACAGAAGGTCTCCGGCTAATGAAGTCCGCAGATGACTGCAAACTAGGAGCCATAATCGAGTCCCCAAACAATGTGGACATCCTACAGAATGGCCTCACTGAGACAGATGCCTGGTGTCAAAACCATGGCCTCAAGCTCAATGCCAAAAAGTGCATTGTCATCCCCTTTGGTAAAAACTCTGTACCTATGAACTACCACATAGGCAGCAGTCTACTTAACACCAAAAGTGTGATAAGAGACCTTGGGATGCAGGTAGACAGTAGTCTCTCCTTTGATAATCACATCGCCACAGTGGTCAGGAAATCCTTCTACATGGCACATCATCACAAAAGGGTTCTCATCCAGGGAAAAAAGAGGTCATTGTTCCCCTCTACTCGTCACTCATTAGACCCATTATAGAGTACAACACCCCTTTTGGAATGTACCTCACAAGACATCTAGAACAGCTGGAAAGGCCACAGAATACCTCACAAAGAGGATTACCAGCCTCAAACAGATGCCCCATGCTGACCGTCTCAAAAAACTCCAGCTTTACTCAATTGCATATCACCTACTCCAAGGTGATCCTGCCTAACATATGATGCTATGTCAAACCCAGAGCTGTTGGACATGCTCCACCAAAAGAAATCCCAATCCCTCTGAGGTACATGCTCTAGGGACCTTAACCTTGTCACCACAATAAACAAAACATGCTGGAGGGACAGATTCCTGTCCCACAGACTTCCCATACTCTGGAACAAGCTACCCCTCTATATCAAACAAAGCTCCTCATTAGCACTCTTCAAGAAAAATCTTGATGAGTGGATGGGAAATAGGAAATTTACCCTGGGGATGACTTCTGTGCCTCTGCTCGACAGGAGCACAGGAAAATAATTTTCTTGGGTGGCAAAAGCCAGGGAACCTTTTTGGCTAGGATTACTTAGGACCTTGGGCTGATAGCCTAGTACCTACCTATGAACCTATGAATCACCTATTTAAGCATGCATTTAAAACATGACTATATGCATCCTTGAAAAAAGGATCAAAGAACACATATATTCCATCATCTTTAAGGATGCTAACAATGCTTTATATAAGCATACTGTTTTTTTGTGAAACATACAAAAAATGTTTATATTCCGTAATATGACAGGTTCCCTATAATATGAGAGGTGGAAGTTATAAAAATAAATTGGAATATATTGAAACTAAATGGCAGGTCAGGAAATGAAACCATCATTATCAAATGTTTTTTTATAGGACCAGAGAATAAAAGTTAAATAATGTTAGGTATTTTTTAAGTTTTGCAATATATGCCAAATGTCTTAAATGCATATTTAAATTGGTAGTTATTTTTAGTTGGTTGTATGTAACAATCTTTTTTTTTTTTTTTTCATTGATATTTTTCTTTGCTGTTTCTTTAAATCATTTTGATTAAGTATTCAATTAATGTTAATTAAAATTGCTATGTGATTGGTTGGTGTGACCTTTTTAAACTGTGTTTTTAACATGGTTATCTGTTTTCTGAATAAGTCATTTTTAATGAAAGCATATTAAATATTTTTTTATGCTAAAGACAGTGTTTTTCTTTCCACTGTACCTTTTGCCTTAGTGGTTTTGAGTTTATATATAGTACCTGTGGTCATCCAGTCTTGTTATTTTAGTTTTGTCCTCTCCTTCCTGACCTGTGTGTGCCATTGAGTAGTGTTTTAAGCTGCTCCTCCTGGCTTTGTTGTTGGTTATAGTGAGCAGTATTCTAATGTTGCTATGGTATGTTGGTTACTTCGAGGTGGAAGATCAGTAATTTTGTCTATTCAGGTTGTTATTTGATTGAATTTAAATTCAAATTATTTGGCTGCATTGAGTCTGTTATGAGTTTAAAATGTTTTAATATTTTTCTTATCTTGATTCAAAAATCTAGTTGTACTGGCTACATTGTATTTTTTTGGCAATGGTTTTCATGGACAGAGCTATGTTATAAAATTCCTCTTCTATTTTCACAGTCTGTCTATCATGTATTAGCAAGAGATGTACTAATCTCTAATGCTGAATACAGTCTCCTCTTAATAACTTTCCATTATAGTACAAATATACATAAAATGGTATTTGCAGCAAACAAAAGTTGGTGGTTTGAGCTACTAGCTGTCAACAAGACCCAATACTGCTAGTTACTGGAACATTTTAATTGGCTGCTTATAACAGGCAGAACTACCTTTCACTTTACTCCATAGATTTATAAAGTAAATCTAAATAGGGTAGTACCCTCCATTTAATAATAAACTACTCATCAAGCAACAAAATTACCCTCGTGGGGAAAAATGGAAGAAAAAAAAATCTATATTAGACTTCGATTCAGAACTCTGTTGGAAAAAGGGCCTTTTCCAAACTTGAACAAGCTGCCTCTAATCATTTGCATACAACTGTAAGAACGCCAAAGGTAACAAACTGGATACAAAAACAAAAATGCCACGGAAACCTTACTCCAGCAAATGTAGGAAACAGTAGTAAACTGCTCAATACCAGGAAAAAGTTCTAAATGCAAATTTTATTACTCAACGTTTTCGCCTTGCTAAAAAGCCTGGCTTCATCAGAGAACATATGAGGTAAAAACAAAGTACAATTTTTATACCTCATTAAAGGAAGTGATGTCAGTGAAAATAAGTTCCAAGCTGTTTCAGTGTCATAACACGTATTAAATTACACTTACAAGAGATATTTAAAAAGGCAATGTATTATTTAAATACGAAGTAAGATAAAATAAAATTTCTTTAAAAACAAGTATCAAACATGAGGTCAGTCAGCAGTTACACCTTCAAAACAAAATAAATGCAATGAAATATTATCTTTAAAATACTAAACTGATATAGAAAACAAATAGTATATAACAACTACTATTAGTAAAGTTGGTAATATGAATCAACTGAAAATGCAAATGCAGTGTGTGACACACACTGCACTTACTAAAAGTACCATTAATATTAATGCTTAATATAAAATAAGTAACTAGTAATGAATGATGAACCAATCTACTCTTATGCAATAATAAAAGCGTCAAAAAGGTGGTATATGATTAAACCCTACAATATTAAACATTGGAATACTGTTAAGGAATCAGTATTCAATAAAAGGGTGTTATGGTAAATGCAAAATCTAATTCGAACAGATTAACGTAAGTAACTTCTTAATTTCAAGACTGGTAAAATGTTACAACTCTCATTTAGTCTGGGAAAATGGAATGCATCTGTCCTAAATTGCCATTCTAGCTCCAGAATTTCTAATAGTAATGTAGTGGGACCCCCTCTAATGGATTGTTTAATTTGATCGATTGCCATGTATGAAAAGCTGTGCCCTTGATGGTCAATTATATGTCTAGCTAGAGCATTATTCTCGTTTCTGTTGTTAATAGCATAAATATGTTCATACATGCGATCGCGTAATCTACGGTCCGTCTTTCCGATATAGAAAGACGGACAGCAGTCGCAAAGGGCAACATACACTACAGACTTACTTTCACAGTTAAGGGGCTTCCTGATGTTATACTTCCTTCCCCTCACTGTGAACGTCTGACCAGACTTAGTTTTGTAACATCTGTTACAAAAACCACATGGGTACATACCCAATTTTTTGTTGTAAAATTTACCTGAGAGGTCCCTCTGTAATAACTCCTTCAAGTTCTTACTCCTTTTAAAAACAAATTTAGGAAAATGTCCAAATTTCTTAATTAAGTTGGGGTTACTTAAAATAAAGTCCCAGTTCTTCCGAATAATTGCTATTATTTGACCAGAATCAAAACTGTATGTGGTCACATAACTAAGCGTTACATCAAGAAAATTACTTTTTTCCACATTTGAATCATCAATCACTAAAAGATCTTCATTAGCAGGTAGTAATGAAACATTAGTGCTTAAATCATTATCTAGGTTCACCCCAGACAAGATGGGCTTAAAGAAACCATTACGTCTCTTTATTTCAACCTCATAAAAGATGTCCTTGATAAATTTTAGCGGATATTTTCTCTTCGAAAACATATCCGTTAATAAATCACATTCTTCATAGAATAATTCCAGCGTGCTGCACATTCTTGCCGCCCTAACAAACTGTCCCTTGACTACAGCTTTCTTCTGTTTGGCAGGGTGATGGCTAGAAAAATGCAAGAATGAATTACAGTACGTTGGCTTTCTATGTATCCTTGAAGTAAACAAACAAAATTGGAAATCCTTAGTTAATTTAACATCCAAGTAATCAATACTTGATGTTGAAAAATTGTAGGTAAATTTCAAAAATTCTGAAGTGTTATTAAGAGTAGTCACAAACGTGTCAGCCATTGTCTTATTACCTTCAAATAAAATAAAGATATCATCTAGGTATCGTGTATAAAATCTTATAGGTGATGTAAGTTCTGTTGACGAGAAAACAAAATGTTTCTCCCAATAACTCATGTAAAAATTTGCTACTGCTGCCCCACAAGGAGAGCCCATGGCTACTCCTTGTTTTTGCAGAAAATATTTTTTGTCGAACATAAAATAGTTAGAAGATAACACGATATCTAGCAATTCAATAATAACATCCATCTAATTTTTTGGAGCACCTAGTTCACCCAGTAAGAGAGCTATCCATTCAAGAGCCTCGTGATGGGGGATCGAGGTATACAAATCAACGACATCAACGGTGAGGAAATTAACCTCGCCGTTGAAGGGTTGAATATTGATAGCTTCCAAGAAGGACCATGAATCCTTACATATTACAGGAAAGTGTACAAGATATTTGGTCAACAGTTTGTCAACTAACTTGGCACAAGAATAAGTCATTGAGGACCTTCCGTCAATTAAGGCTCTCATTGGTGGATTTGCCAGATCTTTATGTACCTTTGGTATGCCGAACATAACAGGTATTTTCGGGAGTGTCATATCAATAAAATTGTAGATGTCCAAATCAATTTTACCTTCGAGAAATAAATCACGAAAGTACCCTCTCATTCTGTTATGTGCCCCTTGGATTTCATTAAGGGAAGCTTCGGCATATGCTGGTGACTCCAAAATAGAATACATTTTCTTTGTATTATTTTCACTGACATCACTTCCTTTAATGAGGTATAAAAATTGTACTTTGTTTTTACCTCATATGTTCTCTGATGAAGCCAGGCTTTTTAGCAAGGCGAAAACGTTGAGTAATAAAATTTGCGTTTAGAACTTTTTCCTGGTATTGAGCAGTTTACTACTGTTTCCTACGTTTGCTGGAGTAAGGTTTCCGTGGCATTTTTGTTTTTGTATACAACTGTAAGAAAACAGGACACATTAAAACTGATTAAAATGAAGCTAACAGAACACCTTTAATGGAATATGCGTATACCTGCTTTAAAGACAGTGACTAGAGTTTGCACTGTATACGTCAGACACTTACAATTCAAGGATGCTCAAAACAAACTTATCATTTCTTTTAACCACTGAACTTATTTGTGCATATTGCACACATGAAAATATGGAATAATATAGGTATAACAGTACTGTACACCTCAGCTTCTGCTGTGATGTAAATAACTTTCAATAAATAATATCTCATATGTGTTAGGTCTCACAACTGCTAATTTTCCCTATCAATCATTATAATAGATGAATAGATTCAACCCACCATTCCACATAACTGTTTACCAAACTGAATGAATGAACTAGTAAATAAATAAAGCTTCACCTTTATCCAATCTCCCTCCCACTTAACACTTGGCTTCTTTAATGCAGGTAATATTAAAAACAAACTGAGCAGATAGATACATTTCTCTATACCCAATCATCAGGCTTTATGCACAGCAGACATATTTCACTTCTTTCCTGGCCATAATTGCATTTTGAGCAAAAGACCAGTTACAAGAATAAAAAAAAAATGTGACAGTACTAAACAAGTAGCATCACTAACAAAAGAACTATAGTTAAGTACAACACAAATAGATGAATCTTGGGTATAGTGGAAAACCTTCCTCAAACCCTGATCCCAGGAAAAACAATCTTTTTCTATGCAAAAAAAAAAAAAAAAGAATCATAGACATAAATGACCTGTACTTAGAATTAAGAGTCTTAACTTTTTTTGCCCACACTAAAAGCTTTGAGAACAATTTAATATCATGAAAGGCCATACCCCAAAACTTATATCCCATAAGGAAAGCTCTGTTTGATTTAGTAATGGCCAAGTCACTACCGATGACTTCATTACTGAGTGTGCAAATCTGCACCATGTCCTCATCCCATACACAACACCTCAGCCCAAACTTTCACCATCATAAATCCCCAGCTCTACGCAAAGCATGTTAAAAACAAAAGAAATGAGGTCATACAGAGAAAAATCCAAATATACTCCAGCAAGTTCAGACATTCGTGAAACCTTGCTCACAGAAGTGTACAGAGGTTAGATATTTAATCTACTGCAGCCTGTATATCTTTACCCTATTGCAAAGCTCTATGATGGCCATTTAGAAGACTGCATTAATAGAACCACTTCTTAAAATATCCAATTCTCAGCTGACTTTAAAACTATTCCCATTGCCCCTGTACTAGGCAAAATCCTAGAGAACATTCTCAACACCTAGTTGAACTTATAGTCAACCATATTCCCTTCCTTCTAGCACCAACATGGCTTCTGGACTGGCTATAGCATTACGTATGCTCTGTGGACTCTTAATTGCCAATGTACTCCTTACCATGGACAGAGGGAATCACACTTGGGCAGTTTTTCAAGGCTGCACTCTGCTCCAAGATGCTTTATTTCCCACTTGGATTTGATGGAAGTTTAAGTTGGTTTCAGATCATTTAATACCTCATGATAAAACACTGTTCAAACATGTCAGTGTCTATGCTGGGGTTTTTTTTCTTACTTTTTCAATGATTATAGAGATTTGGATTTCATGTAAAATTATTTCAAATTTTATAGCAAAAACGCTGACAGCCATTTACTGAACAGTCTCTCAATGAATACATGCTTGGCATTATCAACAGTAAATGTCTTTTCCCTTCAAATTCTCATTTACTGAACATGCATTTCAAATCCCATTACAAGAAGTGTGCTAAGGCACTGACAATTACCATATAGTGAAGCATTAATTAGTGTCTGTGCGAAGGGTTCAGGAATTCAAAAGGCAAATGTGCATTTACTAACAACTTGGGACAGCTCACCAAATGCAAGTCTCCTTTTGAGGGGCACCCCAGGAGAACTGTCTGGTGAAGTGACTTGGATAGTATCACACAGAAGACAAATGAAGATCGAGAGAATCAAACCTGTGCTACAGAAACAGCTTAATCATAAGCCTAACTCAGCATTGGCATCAACCCTTGTTCTCCTGTTTTATGTATGGGATCTGCACTAAATACCAGACAGGCTGTTATAGCACAACAGAGAACATTACACACCTATCTATTTGTTAACTGGGCAAGAGGAGAGGTATGTAAGTGTACATGAGGCAGTTGCTACATTGCCTCAGGATACCAAAGTTCACCAGGTTAATAGGAGAAAGCACAGGGAACTGACCTTTAGATATGCCCAGAGGGGTGGGTATTAATAATAAGTACTGGAGCTGTTTCCTTGTAGAACATTTAGTGCTGGTAGCACTTTGTGTGCTACAATAATAGCTACAAGAAGTCTGGTAAAGTGCTAGACTAATAAGCTAGTAAAAGTGCAGGAGAGGAGAGAACTAGCAGATCTAAGGGAAATAATTGAAGAGCAGACTTTGGCACCACTCAGAAGCTTACAAACAGTCCTGGATACAGCAGATCTGTATCTGGACTAGACTAGTTACTGGAAAGGTGGGAAACAAGCACAAATGCAGGTTCTAAATCCAGAAAGGTGAAAGAGATGGAAAAAACTGCCCAAATGGCCAATAAACTACAAATTCTGGGCCAGAAACCACTCCTCTTGTGGTAGATAGGCCACCTAGTGCTTACCTCTCCCACTGATAAGCTAGAAGGCTTCCCTCCAACACAGATTGCTTCTGCTGATATTTGGTCTGTGCATGATTGTGCACATTGGGAATTGGGGAAGTTACACTTTCCCCACTGTAAGAGCAATCTTGGAGTTGACATATATAATTAGTAAGGGATGTGGGGCCATGCACACCCCACATGGGCTGTGCTGGAGGGCTTGCCTCCTGCAAAAAACATAAGTGTCTTCCTTTTTCACTATTTTGGCTTTGTATCTT